>NC_064852.1:44648234-44765734 GCF_024139225.1 Suncus etruscus
CTTGAGTTGACTTTTATGTAAAGTGTGAGATTTGGATCAATCTTTAATTTCTTGCACGTGGCTCTCTAATTGTTACAACACCATTTTATGAAGAGAGTGTCTTTGTTTCTCTTTAAATTCTTGACTCCTTTGTCAAATATTAGTAGACCATATATTTGAGGGCATGTCATTGGATATTCTATTCATACCTCTTGGTCTGAAAATCTATTTTTTTCTAGTACTATGCTATTTTGATCACTATGGCTTTGTAGTAAAATTTCAATTAGGCAAAGAAATACCATCAAGTTTCTTGTTTTTTTTTTTTAATATGGATTTTGCAACCTAGGTCTTTTGTGGTTCCACACAAACTTTATAATTGTTTTAAGGCTTTAAGAATAATGTCTGAATTTGAATAGGGATTGCACTTAATATATATAGTAGTCTTTTTGATTATACTGATTCTTCCTATCCATGAGCATAGGATGTTCTTTCAATTCCTTAGGTCCTCTTCTATTTTGTTATGAAGTGTTTTGAAGTTTTCATAGTATAGATCTTTCACCTCTCTTGTTGATCCTAAGTACTTGATAATTTTGGACCCTATTTTAAATGGGATGGACTCTTTTATCTCCTCCGCTAATTTGTTATTTGTATAAAAAATCCTACTATCTTTTGTATATTGGCACTGTAGCCAGACACTTTGCTGTATTGGTTTATTGTTTCCAGGAGAATTTCTATGGACTCTTTAAGGGTTTTTATGTATATTATCATAGAATCTCAAAATAGAGATAATTTGACTTCTCTTTCCATATTTGAGCTCCGTTGATTCTCTTCTCTTGACTGATTGCTATTGTTAGGACTTCTAATACTATGTTAAATAAGAATGGAGACAATGGACAGCCTTGCCTAGAACCTGATCTTAATGGAAATGCTTTCAATATTTTGCCATAAAGGTTAATGTTGGCTTGGGCTTCTGATAAATAGCTGTAACTATCTTGTGGAAGCTTCCTTCCATGCCTATTTTGCTGAGTGTTTTCATTATAAATGGGTGCTGAATTTTGTCAAATGCCTTCTCTGTGTCGATTGATATAATCATGTGGCTTTTTTTGTTTTGTTTTGTTTTGTTTTTGACCACACCAGTGATGCTCAGGGGTTACTCCTGGCTATGCTCTCAGAAATCACTCCTGGCTTAGGGGACCATATAGGATGCTGGAGATGGAACCATGGAACATCCTAGGCTAGCATGAGCAAGGCAGATGCCTTATGGCTTTCGCCACTGCTGGGGCCCAGATCATGTGGTTTTTTTGTCTTTCTTTTTGTTGATGTGGTATATGATGTCGATAAATTTGCATATGTTGAACCATCCTTGCATCCCTGGATGAAACCCACTTGGTCATGCTGCATAATCTTTTTTGATATGTAGTTGGATTCGGTTTGCTAAGATTTTGTTAAGGATTTTGCATCCATGTTCATTAGTGAGATTGGTCTGTAGTTTTCTTTCTTGGTGGTATCTTTGTCAGCTAAAGGAATGAGTGTGATATTAGCTTCATAGAAGGTATTAGGGAGGGTTCTGTCTTTTCAGTATTTGGAAGTGTCTAACGATCCACTGTGGTAACTCTTCTCTGAGTGCTTGATAAAATTCACCTGTAAATCCATCTGGTCTTCTACTTTTGGGGGGATTTTCTTAAATATGGTTTCAATTTCCTTAGTTGTGATTGATCTGTTTAAGCTTTCTACTTCTTCCTCATTAAGTATCGGAAGCTGATATTTTTACAGAACTCTATCCATTTCTTCATGTTCTCTAGCTTAACAGTACAGTTTTTCACAATAAGACCTCATGATGTATTGTATTTCTTGAGGTCCTATTGTAATCTTTCTCCCCTTTCATTTATGAAACAATGTATTTGATTATTTTTCCTTTTTTTTCATTGTGAATCTTGCCAGTGGTTTGTCCAATCTTGTTTATCCTTTCCCCAAAAATAGTTCCAGGTCTCATTGTTTCTTTGTATTTTTTTTTAATTTTATGTTGTTTATTTCTGCTCTGATTTTTATTATTCCTGTTCTTCACTTGTTTGGGTTCCTTAGCTGCTGGTTTTCCAAATACTTAAGGTGTCCCTTTAAGTTGTTAATTTTGTCATTTTCCTCTTTCCTAACATTGGTGTGTATTTATTATAGCTGTGTTTGTCTGGACATTTCAGGGCACAACAGACAATTCACAGGCCTTTATTGTAGGTTACAAACCTTCTGAATGATAAGCTCCAATTTAAAGACAAAGGGGAGTTGAGCCATAGGCATCTCTGGGCTCAAAAGGGCAAATTTTAACATCTCAAAGTTTTTACTCCCAGGCCAGACTCTGAGTATCAATTCTGCTATAAATTAAAAGATTAGCAAGTTTTTCAGGTGTTTGTATGAAAGATTCCTTTCATCTGATTGAGCAGACTGCTTAAAGATACCAAACATCTTTAAAAGACTAACTTCATTTTGAAGAATACAAAGTTTTTGTTTCTCTTAATGCTGATTTACCCAGGTAAAGTAATATTTAATCAATGCTATATTTGTGTGTACTAATTTTGTCATCTGTTTTGCCCATTATTTTTCAGAGCTTGGTTTATATTTCTCTCTCAAGAAAAGAGTGAGTCTATTTTGCTGGTCCAGTGTGAACAAGATGACTGCATTTTCTATAGTGTTATTTTTATATAATACCTCAAAATGGCATCCCAAGATATTGTTATCACACATTTTCTAATGAGTAAATCAAGATTTAGAAAGACAAATTAACTTTTCCAATACTAAAGTCAAGATATAGGTCCTCCCATTTGTTGAGATTTGTAGTATATTTCTTAAACTCTAAATAAAAGGTTTTATGATACGGAGGAGAAGACTTGACAACAACAATGACCTGCTCTACAGGACATGGTTCTCTCTATTGCCCCTTAAGTGTGAGGTGAAACGAGAGGATGCTCTGCACCATCCTGACTGCAATATGGGATATGCAGACTCCAGGATCTTTAATACAGAAGCTTGATACCAACAACAGAGACTATGTGAGGAATGGAGGTGTATTGCCACTACAGAGGATGACTTGAATTGGACAAACTAGTTTGCCTAGAGTCAGTCCTGTGCCAGGAAACTTTAGGGATAGGGTCTCCTTGTATTTAGACCATAATTTGCCTTTCCATGTCCCTTATGTTTTGGTGGGCCTATGCAAACAAATGCCACTTTAATACCGTTTTGTACTATGTTCCCTTGACTCCAATCCTTAAGAAAAACAACCCACTAAAACTTTTGAGGCTAACTTAAACTAGTAAGTATGTGCATGGAACTAGAGAAATGTACTTTGCCCTCAATGTTTAAGGAGTTACATAAGTCTAATGTCTTTAGATTATATTGTGTGCTGCTAAGAAATAGTATGTACTACAACTGGGGATTCGAGGGACAAAGTACTTGTATTGTACATGGGTTCAGTTTTGTTTTTCTTAATGTTCTTTGGCTGAAAGTTCAAGGCTGGGATATCATCGATGGGACTACCGAGAATTCTGTTTATGGGTGATTGGGCTTCCACTGTAACTTTACCCTGTCCTCTTTCTTTGCATCTTTGTTGTCATAATTAAAATAATAAAAAAAAAGAAAAAACTAGAAAAACTAGACTCAAATTTAATATGTTGGCACCCTGGTATTTTTAAATATAAATTTACATAGCAAAGTTATCATGTATGGAGACTATTAGAATGATAGCAGAGATAACATTATCTTTGCATATCAAAATTTTAGGTGATTTTTATTTCTTTATTTTTATGATTTTATTTTCATGATTCAATGAAAAAATAGAAATCATTTTAATAAAAAATTTATTTCCTAAAGAAAAGTTTTTATGATACATCTTAGATACATATTACATGTAAGTAAATAATATGAAAAGATTATAAATTATATAATTACAACTATATGACTTTCTGAAAAGGCAAAAATGTATAAAGACAGTGAAAGATAAATGATAAATGATTGCCAGAGATTTTTGGCAGAGAAGAGGTAGACAGGTTGACTTTTGATTAATTAATTAATCTTGGGTTAATTTCTTATTACTAATTTTAGTACTAAGATAGTTCACATAGTGTTTCAAATTTCTTTTGAATAGATGCATGCACTCTATGAATTTAATAAAAAACAATAAAAATTCCTAGGACTTACCAATAATTTTGAATTTATGCTATCCTTAAAATACTTCTATTATTTTCATAAACTTTTGTCATTGTTAGACATATCAAAAATTATTTTATAAAATAAGCAATATGGTAAGCATAAATTACAAGGAACCATACTCTATTACAAATAAGCATTAGGACATTTAAACAAACTATTGGACAATATTAAAATAATAAAAGTTTATTTCCTATCAATACCTTCCAAACTTACTTAAAATTACTTGCTGGAATTGCCAATTTTTTTTAAGATAAAGGTTCCTTCTAAGAAGTTAATTTTTAAAGCACCACTCATTAAAATGCCCCTGATTCAATGTCTCTATGGACCTAAAAATTTACTGTGAAAGATTTGTAATCCACTTTGGTCAAAATAAAAATATTAAAAAAAACCTACAATGTGTATATAACATGAGTCATGTTTATTTTAATCTTAAGAATAGCAACAGTCAAAACCACAGATACACACAGATTTGTACATTCATACAGAAGTATGATGGTCTAATCAAGACTATTTCATTCAGACATGGTGTTATCCTATTCCACAATGTTGGTTTTAGCTACCGAGGCTTTAATTTTACCCATCAGCATTTCCTGACCTTTAATTCATTTGAGTATCAATATGATGTGAATTCCTTATGTTGACTGCTAACTTTTATTTTTGCAGAGTAACTTAAAACATTTCCCCACTTCTTAAAATATTTTCCCTTTCCTTTGTATTTATAGTTTCTACAATGATCTGGGATCAAATATAAGTGGTTACTGAGCTCACACAATTTGATTGTAATACTTGCCAGGTTTTCCCCACATTAGTGTGCTCATGACTATTATGTACCAGAGATCACACATTTTGTTGTAACTTTTAGACTCATAAATGGCATATCTTTTGAAATCACACCAGGCATGGATAGTGATAGGTATTGAACCTGTGGACTTCACTAGCCCCATGCTAGTTACAGGTGCTCTACCACTGAGATTTCCCCAGGCCCTCATTTTGTATTTTTCCAGTTAATTTTCCCAAAAATTTATTATTTAGAACTATCAATAAATATGTCAAAATAAACCTGGAGTGTTACCTACAAGAAAACACTAGCTAAGTCTATAGCTTCTCTCCACTCCCTTCCACAAAGAAGAAAGGTAACCAACCAAACAAACAACAACAATTTTTTATAAACTTTGCAAGATGTTTATTTTTTTAAGTATCTTAAATTTAATCATAATATACTGAATGTAATAAATATAAGTAATGGAGTGGATAACAGAGACCAGAGAGGAGAGAATGAGCAAGAGGGATTCATTTATAGACAGGTAAAGTCCTTCTAAGATTCATTGTCCACAAAAAACTCTGGAGATATAGCTGAATATAAAACAATTTTTATCTTCAAGGATATTAATATATATGATTAAAATACAAAGCAAAGATTTGTAACAATACATATTTTGCTGTTAAATTGGGATTGGGTAAATACTTGTCAGGAATAGCAAGGGAATAAAGAGTTAACCCCTAAGAAATAAGAAAACCCACTTAACTTCCACAGATCTATTATAATATTTTAAAAATTAGGGTACTTGCCTCTTTCTGTTCATCTTCATGTTCCACAGGACAAAAATGCCACTCAAAGTGTTACTATGACAGCTCTTGTGGGCTTTTCCAAGACACACATCAAGATAAACAAACATTTAAAACATTTCAGATAAAACAAAAGTCATCAAATCCTTAGGTACTGATAATTTTCACAGCCACCCCAAATTTTCTAAATGTATTCTTAAAAGAAAGGTATTTTGAATCATCAGTAAATTAAGCTCAGACCATGAGTTTCTCTTAATGTTTTCTTATTTCAAGTCAGGAAAATAATTTCATTTCATTTCAAGTCAGGAAAATAATTGATGTATATAAGAGCCTAGTAACTTTTAGACAGTAAAAAAAATTTCCATAATTTTTTCTCTTGCTTCTTTACTAGTTTTGTAATATTTATCATGAATAACTTCGTGGTTTGTTTTCTATTTCACCAGATATAGCTTAATCCATTTCAAAGAAATTTCTATCATTTTTTTCTCCACAGGGAAACAAAATTTATTTTGTCTCTATCATATTAGAAATGGATTCTTTAGGGGTAGTCCTCCTACCTCCTATTTTTTATTTTAAATTTGGGCATCATAATTTACAAATGAGTAAATTTTTTTATCATAATCTTTCTAACACATGTTGGTTTTCAAAAATATCTGTTTTACTTTGCCACATCACATTCCAAAATTTCTACTCATTAAATATCAGTGATAAATTTGAGTATATGCTTATATTTAAAATTGATTTTTGGTCCACTAATATAATTAACATCCCTTTTTTATAATTTACATGCCTAATCATTTCTTGTCCTATTTTTCACATTCTTCTCCCTACAGACATCTATTATATTCTATAAGTGCTATAATGTATAGTTTTTTATGATCCAAAATCTTACTTTTCCTTCATATAATTTACAATTTATTTGAACTGAATTCTCTTACCTCTTTCCAATGTTCATAATGAACATATCTTTACAAAGTGATAACCCTAAAGTGATATTCTTTAAGGAAAGAGTGTCAAGATAGCATGACAATTAGTTTAAAAGTCATGAGGTTATATTAAAAAAAAAACTATTAAAGTAGGCCTCAATTTTTCTAAGGCTTCCATTTTAACTGTATATATTTCAATATAGACTATACCTGAAACCAGGCATACGATATACATTAACTCGGGGGTCGGAGAAATAGCATGGAGGTAAGGTGTTTGCCTTTCATGCATAAGGGCGGTGGTTCAAATCCCAGCATCCCATATGGTCCCCTGTGCCTGCCAGGAAAGATTTCTGAGTGTTGAGCCAGTAGTAACCCCTGAGCGCTGCCGGTGTGACCCAAAAAAACCAAAAAACAAACAAACAAAAAAAAGATATACATGAAATCATTATACTTAACTATATAACTAGACCCCCACATAAATAAAAGTCAGTGTGAAGAAATGGTTTTTATTTAGGGGCCATTTTCCAAAATGTATTGTATATTCTTGTTCAGAAGTTACCTCCTATCAACAATATATATTTGTGTTTCAGACCAGGAAAACATCATTTCCTACCATGTGTTATTCTTCCTTGATTTCTTGTCAGAACTTAAGTAATTGCAAATACCTAGGAACATTCTTCATTGTTTCAGGGATATTCAGATTCTCCTTAAGAAGGTCTAGTTTCATATTCACAGTTTAACAAGCGATTTAGCTGTAGGAGATATTCATATTGTTTTTCTTGATTATTCCAACCCTCAGAGAAAAATTCTGTCCTGTTTCCTCTCTTAACTATCCTAGTTTGTTTCATAACATTACTTTCTTTAATAAGCTATAACATATATATTACAAATATTTACCTTCAACTTTGAACATAGAGATGAGTATAATGTTAAAGTGCCTCTATTTGTTTATTGCCTGAGGAAGAAAAATCTATGTCAATTGCTCTGTGATTATTTCCTGCACCAATTACCTCTGGCTATGCAATCATGTCCAAACTTAGTGACATAAAATAAACACTTCTTTCTTAGAGTTATGTTCATTGACTAGTCCTTAATGCTGGTCTGCTCATTTATGGGATTACAGTCAGTTGGGGTATAAATCCCTTAGAAGCCAAGACCTATCAAGGGTGGGATGTGGAAACAGTTTATATTGGTACAATAAGTTAAAATATGCTTAAGAATTTTGAAGCAACATTTAAAGTGACTCAAAGTTAGCCTGATTTTGATTATATCACTATATGCCAGTATTTATAAATATTTCAGTAATAAACTATACATTGGAAAAAATATGTTTCTCTCTTTTGAAGTTGCTATGAAAATCACCATAGAGCAGTTAATGTATAAAATATAATTAAAAAATAAATATAAATTTATGAGTAAATTTATTTCTCATAATCTTGAAGATGAAATATCCAATAATAAGGCAATGGCATATGTGCATCTGGTGAGAAGCTTTTCTCTGACTCAAACATAGTTACATTGTTGTGCCTTTCTTATGGCAGTGGTGACTAGGTACCTTTCTGTGGTCTCTTCTGTATGAATGGTGATCTCTACACAAAGGTTCCCTCCTCGAGATCATTCACCTCTCAGAGACCACAATCCATGTTGGGTTTTACTACTGAATTTGGGAAAGATATTCAATAGAAATGGATTCGACCATGGAACAGTGCCAGCCCAAAGACAAAAAAAAATATATCAAAAAGCACTAATTTTTTTTAAGCACTGACAACTTTCATAGAAATGTGAATAAATGAGGGAAGTAGAAAGCCTGTCTCAAATATAGGTGGGGAGGGTGGAGAGGAGGAAGATTTGGGACACTGGTGATAGGAATGTTGCACTGGTGAAGGTGGGTGTTCTTTATATGACTGAAACCCAACTACAATCATATTTGTAGTCAAGGTGTTTAAATAAAGATATTAAAAAAGCACTAATCTATAATATTGATCTAATTGCTAAACATTTAGTAGTATCTATGTAAGTTTTAATATAGATTATTTCTTTATTTTTCTTTAGTAAACATTATTTATACCTAGGCATTAATTTGAGGAATGGATAATGCATTTTCAGCCCTACTATACACTATCTCAACTACATATCATTGTTTTAAGAATAATTATGTAAATAATGAAAAAATACATCTGTACTTATTTTTGTGGGCTTAATTTTATATCTTTAACAAAAGGATATCTTTGTACAGATTGATATTTTTTCAAGATTTTTGTACATCCAATTCTGTGGTATTTTGTACTTGTTCTCAAGATTTGACATTAACATGATAAAAAAAAACACAGAATAGAAGAAATTCAAATTGTATTTTTATAATCATTGCCCTATGATCACTCAGAATAAGGGCTCCAAAAATATCTTAAAGCCAATCTCCCCTCTTCTCTCTTTCCTTCAGATAATTATTGCTAATTACCTCTAGGTGTTAGCAATTAATACTGATTGACCTCAGCTCTCTATCTCCAGCTTTCACATTATACATACTAATGCCCTTAAGGACCAAATATTTCAAAATCTCTTGCCTCTTTGACCTCTTTTGTGTTCTTTTCAGAAAAGAAATTCTAGTCATTTTGGCCAGGACAATTAGGGTCTGTTTATAATATCTAAAAGGAGAGGATTATTTTTTGCAGAAATTTAGTCTGCCAGTGACAACAAGAGCACAAAAACAAGAGAACAGCCTCCTCATTAATAAGAATTCAGTCTGAATTTGAATCAAATATGAGCAATGCTGAAAGGAACATATTTCTTCCCCTAACCTCTTGTCACCCATTGTTTAGGCTTGTCTTATGGCAAATTCATTTTAAATTTCTATTGTAATTAGTTGTGTAATAGCAGCTTTCTCATGGCAAACTGTGAATAAGTTTGGTAAAATTCCTTTAGCCTACTACTTGTACTTTTCAATGAATTTCAGAAACAGCTAAAAAACATAGTAAACCCTAAGAATTATCTATTGATAAGTTAGTTATCCAAATAAAATTTTTCTGATGCACTAAAGTAATTAAAAAGTATTGTCATCCTTCATGCCATAACCTAGAGATATTGAAAGCATAACGAGACAATATCTAAGAAGCAATATCCAAGAAGCAATAAATAAAGAGGTGGACTTTGATTCTGAATATTTATTCTAAGGGAAAATTTTCACCTGTTTAAATGTAAGAACCTCTGCACAAAAAAATCATTAGTCCATGTTTCTTAAGTAAGATAGAAAAAAATTCAGAATACAGTTTCATTTCCTGAAAGTTCCAATAGAGAGAGGAGTACACATGATGCTTTCAACACAGCCACCTTTTCTAGGCCCTGGAATCACTCATCTTTGTTTTCCTAGCCTTGTCTCCCCTTTTCATTTCCTTTAGTCATGTGTGTCTTTGGATCTTTTATCTGCAGCCAGATAAGTATAATTTTAGCAAATAAATGACCGCTTGAGGAAATGAAAAGTGAATAATCAGTCTTCTTTCAAATCATTCGCTCTTTTGCAAAAGAAATAAAATATACAATGACAAAATGATTCTGATTTTAAGAACACAATCAAGAAAAACAATACCCAATTTCAAAACTAGTGTTGATTTGATTAAATAGAACAGTTTTATAATTCTGTACTATTTCATTTAAATTTTTTATTTGGGTACTGGAGAGATAATACAGCAAGTAGGGTTTATGTTTTGAATGCAGCTGATCTAGGTTCAATTCCCCACACCACATGTGGTTCCTTGAGCCCCAATCGATTTAATCCATAAGTAAAGATCAGGAAGTAAGCCATGAGTACAGCTAGGCATGACCCAAAAGCAAAAGTAAATAATTCCAATTTTTTATTATATTGTTATTTCCATTTATTTTTATTATCTCAACAATGAATCTCATATTTCAACTAGAATTACCTGAGGGACTTGCTGAACCCACTTTCAGAGTTTTAGATTCAGCAAACTTGGGATGCTATTGAAAAATGTACATTTTAAGATATTTCCAGGTTATATTGATATTACTGATTTAGGGATCTCATTTAAGGACATTTTACTTTATTTTTTTGCATATACAGCACCCTACTCTCAACACCTCAACAGATTAATCCATGTAATTTTGGATATTTAGTTATCTCATAAAATAAGTTACACTATTTCAGCTAATAGTTAAAATCCTTCAATAATTAAAAAATTTTCAATTTAAAATAAATATAAATCAGAGTGCTAGCTTCAGCAGCACATATACTAAAATTAGAACGATACAGAGAAGATTAGCATGGCCTCTGTGCAAGGATGACATGCAAATTCGTGAAGCATTCCATAAATACATATATATATATATATATATATATATAAATCAGAAACATTTTATCTCAATAATGCCCATGATTAAAAGTTTTAATATTCTGAGTTTAAAAAAACGTTGTATGACTGAATCTCAAATTTGAATCTCAAATATCAAATTTGAATAAGTTTGTTACTGTGTATCTCATAGTGATTCAATTTAAACTTAAAAAATTTAATTTTAACCATAAGTTATTTTACTAAATTAGTATGCAAACATAATTTATTATTAAAGTATTAAATAAAATACCTTAATAAATGGCACTAAGTTGTATTTAAAACTCTAGCCAAAATATCATATATTATTATGATATATAAAAAGATTTCATCTTGAGGATTAAATGAAAGAAAATATCAATATCTTTGAAAAGAAAGAATGCCTAAACTAATCATGTCCAGAAATCCAATTTGTCAGAGAAAATCCTAGATAAGGGCCACAAATAAAACATAAAAGAAAAAGAAAATAACAAGTCATCTGGTTAAAATTTTTACTCAGCGTAAAGGTATTCAATAGATAAGATAGTCCAGAAAGAATGATACTTAAATCCATAGTCTATAATCCATGTTTATTCCTGGCCCTCTGTTGCCTCCACATCTAGATTATTTCCCTCGCCCCAGATTTTGTAGGACTACTCTTTTTTGTATTTCTGCTTTCAATCATAATACACATAGTTTATTAGCAAATGCTTACTGAATTACCAAATAAATAAGCATAGGGTAGAAATAAAGCTTATAAATCCACAAAAGGAAGAATTATATATATTTTTGTTACGGTGTAGAGCATGTAATGTTTTAGCCAAGTACATTTGTTATCTTGGGAGAATCACAGCAAGGAAGATACAAGCAGGTCTGCTGTGAACAGCTATATAGATGGTGAACAGCATCACTCCAGAAGCAATATTCAAAAAGATTACAATATACATGGCAGCAATCAAAGTTATGGGAAGTATCAAATTCCTCACTGGACAAGAGATTCTGTGAAACATCAAAGCAGAGGAAGAGGTTAGATACTGAATTTCGTCATTGGGCATGGTGCTTATGGTTGTTCTCTACTAGATTAAGCAAGTTCTGTTCGCTCTTAGTTTGCTAAAGAATTTTGTATTTTTGCAATAATGAATTAATTTTTATCATATTGAATATGCTGTGCCTATTTAGTTATTTTTAATGCATCTATAGTGATTTTTATTATAAACTACTATTCTTTAACTTAGACAGGTAAGCACTCTCTGTAATACAGTATTTTCTAGCATAAAGCCAATATTGCCTTTTTAGGATTAAACACAATTTTATACCTTTACAGGCTAATTCAGATTTTCCCCTCATTTTTTCTTAATTATTTCCTCCTTACTCTTAGTAAATTATATACTTGTCAGATTTTTCTTTTTGCATTAATTTTTAAATGTATTATCCTGTAATTATTCATACTGTTTTATTTATATACTTATATAAAACGATACACATTTTTGAAAAATGGTTCTTTATCAACTTATTAAATTGCAGTTCTGTGAGATTTCAGGAATTTGGCACTTTATTTATCTATATGTGTGAGGCACCACCTCCTCTACAATAATATTTTAAAAAATAATCATCTCTCTTAGGGGCAGACTGTGTGCAAGTTGTGCGCTTGCCTTGCATACTGCAAACCCAGATTTGATACCAGCTTCTCATATGGTTCCCTGAGCACTGCTAGGAATGATGCTTGAGAATACAGCCAGGAGTAATTGGCTAGTATGAACAACAACAAAAAAAAAACATAAAAAATAAATAAAAGGATTTCTCTCATATTTGTGATATAAAGAAAACAGTGAAGAAACAGTTACCAAAGTCACAGTAACTGAAAATTTTGTCTATAGAACTGAGTTTGTATGGTTAGGAGGTGACTGGTAAATGGAAGAAGAAAGTCTGATGATGGGTGTGGTGTTGAAATAATGTATGCATAAAATGTATACTTAATAGTTATATAAATTCTGGTACCTCAATAAAATGGTAAGAATATTTTAATTTTTCAATTAAAACTAGAGAAATAGTAAAACTAAAAGGAGCTATATGATGTCAGAATTAGGAATCAGTACTTAGGAAGGGCCTAAGGCAAATGTGCTATACAGAAAAATATAACCTCTGTCAAACACAGCTTTCTCATTTCTCATGAGGGTAAAATAAGATACTGAAACTATATATAAAAGCTTGGAAATATACCTTTATCAAGTTGTTGTTCCTCTTTTTCCATATCCTTGATCAGCTTCTAATTTCAAATCACTAAAAAACTTTTGTTTCTGGTTCTAAAATTGATTCCTGTTCAACTAATTCAGTACCTCCCAATTCTCTCCTGCTTTGACACTTTTTTTTTTTTTTTTTTTTTTTGGATTTTGGGCCACACCCGGCGATGCTCAGGGGTTACTCCTGGCTGTCTGCTCAGAAATAGCTCCTGGCAGGCACAGGGGACCATATGGGACACCGGGATTCGAACCAACCACCTTTGGTCCTGGATCGGCTGCTTGCAAGGCAAACACCGCTGTGCTATCTCTCCGGGCCCTGCTTTGACACTTTTATATAATTTAGGCCTCTCAGGTCACAAAGTAATATCTAAAGTCAGAATCTGCAAGTACATATTTAACAGTTCTTTGCAAGAGTTGGGGAATGCTGGCGTGTAATGTTCGCCAATTTCGATGGTGTAACTACTGCCACCATAAAATGACTAGACACAGAGGATAATAGAACATCCACCATACCAACCACTTACTCCCTTCTACCTTCTCTGCTTTTCTACAGATTATATTTTTGCCTGTATTTTCTTTGAGTCTGCCATAATTTCTTTTTCCACATCCTTAATTCTTGGTACTTAATTGCTATCACTCAAAAAACACTCTAGTCTTTTCTTTCTTTTTCCCCTCCCTCCCTCCCTCCCTCCCTCCCTCCCTCCCTCCCTCCCTCCCTCCCTCCCTCCCTCCCTCCCTCCCTCCCTCCCTTCCTTCCTTCCTTCCTTCCTTCCTTCCTTCCTTCCTTCCTTCCTTCCTTCCTTCCTTCCTTCCTTCCTTCCTTCCTTCCTTCCTTCCTTCCTTCCTTCCTTCTAGCGCTCAGGGATTACTCCTGGCTCTATGCTCAGAAATTGCTCCTGGCAGGCTCAGGGGACCATATGGGATGCTGGGATTCGAACCACTGTCCTTCTTCGTCTAAACGCCCACTGTGCTATCTCTCCCCCACCACACACACACTCCCACACACTTCTTTTGACGTACTGACAACTGGTCTTTATTGGGTGCAACGATGGGAGGGGGAGAGGGGTACACACCGGCTCCTGGGGCGAATCCCAAGGGCCAGGTCGCCTCACCAGAAAGCTTTTTTTTTTTTTTTACCTAGGATGAGCTGGTAGTTATCACTCAAATATCTTCTATTTTTACATAAAAGCTACACAACTTTCCATTGGTTAAAGATAAGAGAAAGTGATAATCATAGAGGGAAAAGTTTTATAATGTCTTATCTCTGCAATCCACAACTTATGTTAGAATTTTTTGTTTATTATTTTATGTGAATATTCAATCCCCTGGAATTGTGAATAAAACTAAAGTGTCTCTTGTAACTATTATACACAGATCTTAAATCTTTCCTCCCACCAAATTTATCTTTTCCTAACACTCTTTCAGAATTTTTTATAACTAAGCATATCATCCAATATATCATCTCTTAGATATATAACAATCAATTCCAGTCCTAGACATCAGTGTTGAATAGAAGAATATAACAACTATCAAGTTAAGTGTATATTTGCCTTAGTATGGAAGGCAGGTGCATATGAGAGCCACACTACATGAAAGGCATCATGGGACAAGATTAAGTTCTTTTCTTTGAAAATTTCAGAAGCTAGAAAACTAATAATCAGGCATGAATAGAGTGCTCTCTAGCTTCAGACTTATAATAATGTATTCTGGAAGATTGTTGATGTTTTCTACCTAGTTTTAGAAACAGAGACACATACTGAATATGGAGCCCATCTGAGTCTCAGATATGAGCTTTATAATTCAAATCTCGAGTATAATGCAGAGCAATTGCTTCATATAAGTGTGATTTTATTGTTTGTTATATACTTAAAAGTTCACTTATCTTTTGCTGTTCTCAATTTCTAAAAGAACTTTATGAAATGGGAATATTATGGAAAATCATTTAAAGTTAGATTTAATATATTGATAAATAATATATTGTAATAATATATATTAACATATTGATAAATAATATTGTAATGATATATTATTTATATTAATAAATTAATTGAAATATATTTTAGTTTTAGACCAATTTGAAAATACCTGGAGTAATATTTGGTCCAATAACTGGAAGTTGGCATTCTGTTCACATAATATTCCAGCAACTTTAAACACTGTCCATGACTCAGTCTTAAAAGGACCACGGGTCCAACTATGACCTTAATATTCCTGGTTCTAGATAGCTATAGTTTTATTTCATCTGATACACTGACCTGTTTTCAAGTATAAGGAAAAAATTCCAGAGGAGTGTCACAGCAATATCCAAAAGTTAGTTCCCCTGTTTTTATATGTTCTTTGCCCATTCTTTTATATGACTTATTCTGTATAACTGTTATTTTCAAGGAATTCATTGATTTTTTGCATATTTGTCTGTTAATCTAATAAACTCTTCTATTAGTGCAAGACTTTTTTTGGAATATAAGCTCTATAAGTTGCACATTATGAAAATATAAAATCATAGGTTAGAAGTAGTTTCTTGAGCCTTTAGGGTTAACTCTAGAAGTATGTAACTATGTAAGTACTTAGAAACATCTAGTTTCTAACATTAAAATATTAGAAACATCTAGTTTCTAATGTCTCAACTAGAAACATTATGTTAGGCCAAGGAGACTTGGAGAGACACAATGTATGGTAGAAAAAAAATAAGGCAAAATAAATTAATCACTTTTCCCATTCTACTAATGTCCCTATTATTTTTATAAATTATCTTTTTCTTATTGGGGTGGATATCTGACAATACTTAGGGCTTTCTCCTGAGGCTGTGCTTAAGATTGACTCTAGTAAGGTTCAGGGATCCATATGGGTAACTGCATAGAATCTGAACTGTGGTTTTCCTTGCTCATTGTACTATCCCCTCAGACCCCTATTAGTCACATTTTTAAGCTATTAAAGTGTTTATTTTCTCATTTATATACTTGAAATAATAATAAACTTTCTTATTTTAGGAATTACCACAAAGATTAAGTAAGAAAAATGAGTAGTATTTGTTTGATTTGGAATAATTATAAGAAAAACCATCATTCTACAAACCCTGTCTTGATTTCAATGTTTAAAACTAAATTTTAATTTGTAGATTTATATTTTAGTTTAATTTTGTTGTTTGATTAAACTAACCAAAGTGCCACTTTTATCCTCTCAACATATTTGTGTAAGGAAGAAAAAAAAGATTTATCAGAGAAGTCATTATGTCTTCAAAGATATTAAATGTGAGGACATGAGGTAAGACTAACAAAGTCCTAAAAATGGATCAGAGATGAGATAATAAATGTAAAAGAGTTCTGAAAATATAAAGTACTAAACTACTCTGTGGTGTTACTACTAATGAGAAGGGGTTGGGTTCCAGCAACAATGTTTTGTGGCTGGGCCCAAGGTCACAGTCAGATATGAGACATTGCATAAACAGTTAGTGTCCAGACTAAGGAGTTGAATGCCTTTTGTCTTTGTCCCTGAATGTGTCCCAAACATTATTCAAACTGCTTCATTATTCTTAATTTCTAACTCTGAATGGGGTTTAAATAAAAAAAATTTTTTTCACATCTACTACAAGACATTGATTGGTAAACAACATGTGTGTCATTGTCTCTGGAGATTCTTTAAATTCCTTTTTTCCACTGGACTGAGCATATGAGATTAACTTTTATATCAGAAACAATTCTGTCTTAGAAGATCTAAGAATAGAAGATATATGATTGGTAATATGATTAGTGATACAAAACTCGGACAATTGCCATAAACAGGTGACCACCGATTTAAAAACTGTTTTTATTTAATAGGAATTGCAATAACCGCAAGAGAAAGTGTTGCTATGACTGGAGAGAGGCTGGGATGCTTGCCTTCCACATAGCCTATCCAAATTTGACATCCCATATGGTCTCCCAAGCACTGTCAGAATTAATTCCTGAGTATTACTGCAGAGCCAAGAGTAATGCCTGAGCATTGCCAGGTGTGGCCTAAAAATCAAAGACAGAATAGTAAAGAGAGGGAAGGAGAAAGAAGTTAGGAAAAGAGTGCTGAAAACAACTTATTTGGTCTTCTAAGTGCTTACCTTTTTTATATTAAAAACACAAAACAGCTAGAATATTTGTTTGTTAATTTAATTTGTAAATAACACCCACGAGTTTTCTTTATTTTTTTAAATCTATTTATTTAGTTGGGGAAGGGGGCACCTGGCTGTGCTCAGGGGTTACTTCTGGCTCAGAATTCAGGAATTAATCTTAGTGTGCTTAGGGCATCATATGGGGTGTCTGAGATGGAACCCAGGTCAGTCTCATGCAGGGCAAGCATCCTACCCTCTGTACTATCCTCAGCAGTTCTCTTTAATTGGTTTCACTCAACAATAAACCTCATATATTAACAATCCAGAATAAATTAAAAGCATCATGGAATTTGAAGGGACTTGGAAGATCAGATCATCAAATAACATGTTTTATAGCTAATGAAACAGAGGTCTTGGAGAGGCAATCTATCACCAGTGACTACATGGAGAGTTTATGGTTCAATACTTCTGGTTTTCTGCCCTTTTCTGTACCACAATGTTAACAAATGTTCTCTTTGACACCCCCCTAAAAACACGCCTATATCCAACATGAGTACATGATGTCTTTTCTCACAGGGTTCAAAGGCAAGTAAATTAACAAAAATCGTCAGTTGCATTTAAAAGTGTTTTCCTAGTCCTCTGTCACAATATATCAGTCTTTAGAACAAGTTGCTACTGAAATTTTAACATATTTTAAAGAGACAATAACACAAGGTCATATGAATTAAAATGTGAATTTATTTAATTATGAAAATATTCATAATTAATATTAGGCAAATAGCAAAATGCAGTTAAGTACCAAGGATTTGGAGAGGGGATCATTACTCCCCCACTGCTAAGTCACAGCATGGTAAATAGACTATTCGGAAACGAACACTCTCATAAATACATATATGCCATTCTGAGTACCCCTCCATTTCAATAACACTAATTGCCCTTTTTTTTCCTTGCTGCTGCTAGCCATATTTCTTGGAAAACAACAGCTGTGTTTATTCAAATAGCAGCATACTGATGACTTGATGATAGGGTAATCTGCTGGAATTCCAAGTGTGACGGTCCCAGAGACAACTTCTCTTCTCAGCATACCAGAAAAGTATCCTTTGCATAGTACAAAGCTTTGGAAAGGAATCCCCACTTTGTTAGCACATGGGATTGGGTGTTCTTTATTTCAACTGGTTGTGCCATTGAATTTCTTCCAGCAAGTATCATATTTTCTGGTTCTTGCAAAATAATCTTCATGCATCGTTTTCCAAAGTAATCTGCAATATGAACATAACTCACTGCAATAATTTCTAAGCAAAGGATTATCCAAAACCTTGAATTACAGTGTAAATTTTTCAGTTCAATAGCAAGAAAATAAAGTCCACTTATTGGTATTTCCTCTGAATCATATGGAATTGGAATACATAATAATAGTTTAAGAAATTACACACACACACACACACACACAAAAGCAAAGAAATAAAATAATACCAGTATCCCTTGGTATTTCCTCTGAATCATATGGAATTGGAATACATAATAATAGTTTAAGAAATTACACACACACACACACACACACACACACACAAAAGCAAAGAAATAAAAAAATACCAATACCCCTTGGTATTTCCTCTGAATCATATGGAATTGGAATACATAATAATAGTTTAAGAAATTACACACTGAAAAAACAAAGAAATAAAAAAATACCAATATCCCTTAGAATGTGATCAGTTAAAGTACAAGATTAATTTCTGAGTATATCATGGGTTAAACTTAAATGAGACTTTACTTCTTTAATGAATGTTACTCAAAATGGATATGTTCTGAATACAATATTTATAGAGTATTAAGAAATAAAATGAAAAATAAAAGAAAAAGAAATAAAATGAGTGCTCACTTTGGCAGCACATATAATAAAAAAGAAAATTAGTTTTAAGAAGTCATGGGACTAGAGACATAGTACAGAGAACACTTGTCTTGCGTATGGATAAGTCCAATTTGATCTCTGACATCATCTGTGCTCTCAGCAACATCAAGAATAATCACTGAGCACTGCTGAGTGTGGCCCATAAACAAACTAATGCAAAACAAAATCTAGCCAAAACTTTAAAAATACATAAAAAAATAATTGATAATAGTTATGCACTTTTATCTAAAAGAATTGTATCAAGAATTTAATTATTTTCTGTATTAATTATTGTAACATCAATTTTAAAGGACAGAATGCAGAATGTAGGTAAGGAGCTTGCCTGGCATATAGACAATCATGGTATGAAACCAATTTGGGCCTCCAAACACCATCAGTAATGATCTTTGACCACAGAGCAAACAGTAAGTCCTGACATATCCAGGTACGGTTCAACATTCCTCCACTCAAAAGAAAAAGCATATTTCTGTTATGATAACATTAATGAAAACAATATCTATCTGCCTATCTATTAGTACATAATGCAATGGGAATTTTTATTTATTTGAGATCTTCATTTGGGGGAAACTTAATTTTTTTAGATGGGAAATAGAAAGCCCAGAAAATTATTTTCTTGCTAAAGTCATGCTAACAAAGAAAATAGTCATGAGTCAAGCCCAGAACTCAGGCATTAGAGTCCATGTTTTTCTCAAATTAAGCAGAATGTACAAAATAATAAAATACACCATTACATAGTTATATTTAATATTTTATATTTAAGATATTAAAACAGACACATAAAATCATGTGGTTTCCAAGCTTTTCATTAGATAATCTAGATATAAGTGAATGCATATGAATAAAAACAACTTAGAAATAAAACAAATAAATGAAACAAAGAATAAAAATAGAAAGTAGAAAATTTCTTAAACTATTTTTTCTATATTTGTAAACCTTTGAAATTTATTCTAATAAATTTAAAATATATAAATAAATACTTGATCTTAATAGTTACACAAGGAATACATTAAAGTATGCTAGGGTTGGGATCTATTAAGTCAGGAAATGTTTAATATACAAATAAAACTGAGACATAAGTGACTCAAAATAACTGAAGCTTATTTCCAACAAGAAATTGGACATTTTTCAAAAACACAACTACATTTCCTAAAGAGAAAAATGGGAAATATGCTTCAAAAAGACTCCATTTGGATTGGATCAGATTTTTCAGACATGTTTTCTATACATAAAAATGAATTCCTAAAAAGATTTATAGAAATAGTTCTTCTATATGTTATATTTTGATTTAGTTGTACTGATATTTTTGGTAACATAGTATATTGTTACAGGATTAGAATGGTTTGATGAATCCCTGTAAGAAGGCTAATTTAATGGCCTTTATAATCTCACAAGGACAATTCTACAATTGGAATAAAATGAATGAGAACTCTGTTTAGCAAATTAGCACAGTCACACTCTACTTTTTACTCATTCTGAATAAAACTTGGAATATTCTCAATACCACTAAATTCCAAATGTTTCTGCATGGATTATATCTTTACTGTAGAATTTATTTGAAAATTACCAAAAACAAAATGGCAAGTATGGAATAAAAAGATATTTAGCTAGCACTAATGACAGAAACTCTGATTAAAAATCGCTAAGAAGTTAAATATCTTTCTCATTATCACTCACAAATAGAAGTTTGTGTTTTACAAACATATAGATAGTTGCATATGCTTATATATGTATATGCCTTGCTTGAATATTTGTGCATTTTATGTGTTGTATATAATATAAACTCATATTGATGATAAATACAGAAAACAAAAAATAGAAATCACCATAATTATAGTTTCCAGGGAAAGAAAAAATAGGTGGAAGTGAAGGACTGTATAAAGATATAACTAAAGAAAAAAAGTCATACCTGAAAAATACCTTGTATATTTTATTTGTGTAAAAATTTGAATCAAATTTTTTCACAAAAATAGACCAAACAAACCTAAATTTCAAAGTTAATCACAAAAGAGATCAAATAGCAAAGTCTTGACAAAAGAGAGTATACCTCTTGAGTTGGATTGATAGTATTTGGATAGGATGTTTGTAATGTATGCAGCTGATCCAGATTTGATCCCCAGCACCATATATGACATCTGAGCCTGCTGAGAATGATCACTGAGTGCAGCAAAAGTAGTAAATCCTGAACATCTCTCGTTGTGGCTCAGAAATGACCCTCCTCAAAACAAAATAAAAGTTGTAATCATCACCCTTTCTGTTATGAAACTATATAAAAACACTGTTATTATTAAACCAATATGGTAATGGCTTAAAAAACAGACATAAACTAAAGGAATATGGTTGATAGCCCAAAAATATTTCCTTGCATTCATGAATAATTAATATTTGACAAAGAAGCCCATTAATAATGATTAATAACATCTTTAATGGGGAATAATATCTTCAATAAATATTGGTGAGAAAATTGGACAATTAGCTAAAAAAAGTTAGACATAGGACACCTATCTATTCAAAGAAATTAATTTAAAATAGACTTCAACATTATAGCTTTATCTAAAGGAACTTAGATTCCTTAATCTAATTTCTTAGAGAAGAAAAACTTCATGATAATGACTACTGCAATGATATTTTTAGATATGATACCATAAGCATGGGACAAAAATAATAATAATTAGACTGGACAATATCAAACTAAAGTTTTTTAAATAGAAAAATAAGCAAGAAAATGAAAAGGCAGCTATCAAATTTGGATAAAATATGCACACATTATACATTTTAAAAGGTTAATATCTGAAACACACAAGGAGCAGATAAAGCTTAATATCAAATTCAAGTAATCCAATTTAAAATAGGTAAAGTATTTAAATAAATGGTTTTCAAAAGAAGATACCCATACAGCAAGCAAGTATATGAAAATATTTTTACCATCACTAATTATCAATGGAAGACCAATCACAAGTGAGATAATGTCACATATTCTTATAGATGCCCTGTATCAAAAAGGTAAGAAACAACAAGTGCTGAAGAGTATTTGTAAATAAAAGAGACTTTGCTTATTGTTGTGAGGATGTAATTTTATTCAGCCTCTATGGCAAAGAATATGAAGATTTCTCAAATAATTAAGAATACAACTGCCAAATGATGCAGTAATTTCACTTCTATGTACTTCTCTAAGAATATAATGGCACTAATTCAGAAAGCCATGTTCACAGCTACATACAATGTAGGGTCATTTACAATAGCCAACATCTGGAAGCAACAGAAATGTCCAATGAAATATGTATAAATAAAGAGTTTATGATAAAATATACAATGGAAAACTACTCATTTCTATTAAATAATGAAGGCTTGCTATTTGCTACAATTCAGATAAAAACTAAGGATGTCATGCTAAATAATTAAGTTTGGACAAATATCATTTAACTTATTTGTGGCATATTATGGTGCAACTCAAAGGACTAGATAATGTACAATGAAGACACACCTTTAAATTCTCCTGATAGAACTGAGGTTACCAAGGAGATGGGAGTGATATCTGTAAAGGTTAGAAGATAGTGAGGTGGGAATAATGTTACTTTGATGGTAGACACAGTGGCAATATTATAATACTAAAGACTATTTAAAAAGTGTTTTAAAAGGCGAATCTTTAAATTATTTGCATATTTTATGCATATACATGCAAATGTACCTACCCTTTTTATACCCTAATTGTTAGAAATAGTTAATTATAAATCAGGACATACCAGGTGTGACCCCAAAACAAAACAAAACCAAAAAGAAGAAAATTCATGACAATAAAAATTAATAAAAATCATAGCTTTAAATATAAATTATAAAACTGGGGAAATTTTGTGAAAAGAGTTGAAGAGATAGTATAGTAGGCAGGGTACGTACCTTGCAACCAGATTTGATTACCTAACTTCTCAAAGTAGTGACTATGGGTAATAGATGCAGTGAACATAGTTTGGCATGGAACAGGCATAGCCTGCACTGTCCTCCAGAGATAGCTAGCTTTCAGCTTCATGGCTGGTGTATTCATAACTATTACATATTTTAATTAATCTTTATTACTTCATTTACCCATCTATGTATTTACTTTACCTAATTTGTCTGTGATAAAATATAAAACTTACTCCCTTACAATTTTCATGATGAATGTTATATTAATTATGCATACTACCTATCTCCACCATTGTTATTAATTAAATTGTTTAGTTTTTTATACTAGTTGAATCTACTAAAACCAACAAAAATACATTTCCTATTTTGCCTATCAGAATCCAAAGTAGTGCGTGCAGAAAACCATAGTAAAACTTGCCAGCATAATAATATTAAAACTCAATTTAGGGTGCTGGATAAAAGGTACAGAGGACAGGTTGCTTGCCTTTCAAGTGGCTCCAATCTTCAGCATTTCACCTGGTCCCTAATCCAGCCAGGAGTGAAGTGGTCTCTGAATGCAAAGTCAGAAATAAATCAAGTGTCCCTTGATGTGATCTAAAAACAAATATATATATATACATATATATACATATATATATACATATATATAATGTTAATTTCCCTTTAATGATCTAAATCCTAGATTAGTAGAAACTATCATATAGTCATTTTATAACATTTTCAGTATTAAATTTGTAAAATATTTTCATAATCCAATTTCCATGACTTTCACAACATAGCTTAGAACACATGGTGAGGGAAAGTGTGTCTATATATAAAATGCATACATATGTAAGCATATATTGACATATGCATAAAGATTGAGTGCATACATTTGTCTGTGTAAGTAAAAACATATAGACATACATGGTTACACATGCAGATGAATTGATAGTTTAGTCGTCATATAGTCTTCTCATTTATTATTTTCTACATTGTTTAATCTATACAATTGAAATTGCATGGATTTAAAACATTGTCGATTGACAACAAATTTTAACGTGATATATTTCCTCCTTAATATTGATAGGTACTGGGGCCGGGCGGTGGCGCTCGAGGTAAGGTGCCTGCCTTACCTGCGCTAGCCTAGGAGACGGACCGCGGTTCGATCCCCCGGCGTCCCATATGGTCCCCCAAGCCAGGAGCGACTTCTGAGCGCATAGCCAGGAGTAACCCCTGAGCGTCACCGGGTGTGGCCCAAAAACCAAAAAAAAAAAAAAAAAAAAATATTGATAGGTACTTAGATCAGGTAAATAAAATTTATTATAATGTGCAATACATACTCAGGAAAACAAACAAAACATGGAAAATCATAAAAATGTACTAAATTTTACATACAGATCATATTTTTTACTTTTGTCATAACTCTTCATATAGTTCATAATTTTAAATAAAGTTTCAGTTTTTTAACAAGCTAAATTAAATTTTCAACTGTTCACTGGCCATTAATATAGCAAGATGGCAATCACTTCTTTTTTTTAATATTTTTATTTTTAATTATGAGAACAAAGATGCAAAGAAAGAGGACAAGGTAAAGTTACAGTGGAAGGACAATCACCCATAACATAATTCTCAGAAGAAGTCCCCTTGCTGATATCTTAACTTTGAACTTTCAGCCAAAGAACATTAAGATAAATAAAACAGAATCCATGTACAATTACTTTGTCCCTCAAGTCCCCAGATTGTAACACATTATATATTTCTTAACAGCACACAAGGCAATCTAAAGCCATAAAACTTATGTAACTCCTTAAACATTAGAAGCATAGTATTTTTTACATTTCCATGTACATGCATATTAGCTTAAGTTAACCTCAAATTTTAAGTGGGTTTTTTTTTTAAGGATTAGAGTCAAAGGAGCACAGTAAAAACGGTATTCGAGTGGCAATTGTTGTTTGCATAGGCCCACCAAAATACGAGGGGCATGGAAAGGAATAACCTTGGCCTAAATACAAAGAGATCCTACACCTGAAGTTTCCTGGCATAAGACCAACTCTAGGCTCCAGGCAAGCTAGATCGTCCAATCCAAGACATTGTCTGTAGTGCCAACACACTTTTATTTTTCACACAGTCTCTGTTGTTGGTATCATGTTTCTGTATTAAAGATCCTGGAATCTGCATATCCTACATTGAAGTCAGGATGTGGAGCGTCCTCTCGTTTCACCTCACCATTTAAGGGAGCCCTGTCCTGTAAGCAGGTCGTTGTTGTTGTTAAGTCTTCTCAGTGTTAAGGGAAGTCTCTTTTGGGCAGGTCGAGGTCTGAGCAGTGGTAGGGTCTTCCATGGTAGAGGATTGCTTCCAGGTGAAACCTGGATGTTTCGTGGATGGCTTCCCTGGCTCAGGGGTGAATGGAAAATGCCCTTTTTCTGAGGCCTGTGCCAGGTCGTTAAGTCAATGTTCGGGGTGTAAGGTCCCTTTGCACTACAAGATGTGTGTGTTCTAATCTCTATTAGATAGGATCTTATTTGTATGTATAGTATTTTTCCATTTTAATGTGCCTATGCAAAAAAGGAGCAATGCCACGTTGCATTATTGGCGCATATGGGGGCCATAAGAACAAGTCCAACAATCCTCATGACATGGTTCAATCATAAGCAGTAACCTGGGGGACTCTTTCATCAAAATTACTTGTTGAACAGCTCATAAAGAGAAGATAAAAAATGGTTAGAATCGTCACGGTATAAGAGAATATTTAGTAAGACTTATAGCTGTCAGAGAAAAAAAACACAAAATATTCTAAAGAAATACGTGTCCATTCTATGTCTTTTGAAACAGTTGGGGCTGTTACACACAATGCATGACTTTGGTCTGTGATTAGGATTGTGCAGTACTGGAGTTAAAAAAAAGTAAAGTGGGTTAGTGATGCTTGGGGGGGGGTGAGACAGTTAAGGAGTAAAATCACTTCTGATAAGCTAAAGTTATTGAATGGAGTGATACAAGGGTTTAGATTATTATGGTACTTTTTAGAGTTCGTTGTGGAAAAGAAATGGAGGCACTTAAGTACCTTTTACAATGTTAGAAGACATATTACTGAGATGAATATATTTTGACCTTTGTTCACATCCCATCTGTTCTAGTAACCTGAGTGAGTACACAAGTTCACAGTGATTGAGGCTTCATTTACATCTACAGAAACACTTGAAATACTTGACAGTAAAAGCCCAATATGGAAAGGCAGAGAATGAAGAATTTACTAGATATTGCCATGACTTAGGTAATGTTACTGAAGTAATATATGGAGTTCCTATATTGAAAGACCTCCATGTCCTGAAGTAGCCCCAAACCAACCATGTTATCAGAGAGTTGACCATTATTTTTAGAACAGCATAGTAAAGGTAAAATCAATTAAATTTACATATGTGTGTACAGCATTTATATATTTCAAGGCCAACCTTATGAAAGTGACCACACACTTGTGTGGATATGTAAAGGACAGAAAAACAAGATGATTCCCTCACTTAAGGAAGCAAGGAACAAAGAAAATATGGCAGCAATGAAATCATGTTTGAAGGTTCAACTCTACATGCAAATGTCATTAGCATCAAATGGCAGAAGGGTCACCTCTATACCACTGCCTCCCACTCATGAACACTAGTCAAACAGGAAATTAGAGGATTTGATGACTTTCAGAGTGTAAATAAGAAATCAGAGTTCTCTCTGAACTGTTGCACCTTTTTTTGAAGCTCTATGTTCATTTCCATAGTTGGTTCCCCTCATTTTGTCACTGTTCTAAGGACACACCCAAAGATGCACAGGGCTTACTCCTGATTCTATAATTTGGAAACACTCCTAGCATGATTTATAAGGACCATGTAGAGTGACAGGAATCAAATATGGTCAGCCATGTCAGACAAGTGTAATGCCTGAGATACTATCTCTGCTCATCCCCTCATTTTTTCCAAAACAATAAAGGAACAGATCCTTAAAATCCTTAACAACTTTTCACATCCAAACTTAATGTAATATGACTTTTTTTTATATAGCCCTAAAATGTTTTTGTTTGTTTTGGGGCTACACCTGGTGTTGCTTAAGGTTTCTCCAGGCTCTGTACTCAGAAATTGCTCTTGGCAGGCTTGGAGGACCATAAAGAATATTGGGATTGAACCCGGGTAGGTCCTGAGTTGGCCAACTATGTGCAAGGCAAATGCCTACTGCTGTGCTATAACTCTGACCCTAGCCCTAAAATTTTAAATATTATGCATTTACATGGAGCGCAACCCAAAAGTTTGTATCTATAATGAATAATAGCATTAATTTTATCTACTTTGTAACCCACTTGATATTCAATAAGCATTTTTGTCTTATAAATCTGATTGATTTATTCTATCCTACCTATCTGTAATCTGATTTATTTCAGTAATTGGCATTTCTATCAACCAAGTCAAGACTCTCTAGACAGTGCTCTACTCCTACTTTCCAGCAACTCTCTCTGTCTTTCTGACTAAAACACTGAAAACACACTTTTATTTTTAAATGTTAGCTTCCTTTATTTAAAACACCATGGTTTACAAAGTTTGTCAATGATACAATTATTTTTAGTGTTCAATGTTCCAACACCAATCCTATTACCATTGTAACAATTTCTCCACTATTGTCCCCATTTTCCCAATCTCCTTGAAGCCTAACCCTTGGCAGATATAAATAATTTACTTAATACTACTTGATACAATGAGATGGCAATAGGACTGCCAGAAATTCATTAAAAGAAAATTTATGAAAATTATCATTTCACAATGGAGTCAAAATGTCATTCTCTAAAGGCTTACTAAACTGTTTATGCTAGTTGAACAACCCATTGTTTTTTTTTTAAGTTTATGTGACTACTATAATAATTTCACATCTATTTTGTGTATTCCTAATGGGAAGTAAGTATTAAAATTATGGAGATGTCTCATGGGCACATAAGTAGCTGTGTGGGACAGGATTTTGAGGATCTGTGGAGCTGAGTCTATAGCTCATATGGAGACAGTAGTGGTTCATGGATGTGATTGTCAGAATTTCTGTAAGTACAGGGGCATGGGGAGAGATAGCCTGACCTGGCGCCAAAGACTCAAATACATCTAGGGATGTCAGCTATAAGAAAAACAAACAAACAAAAAAAACAAAACAGAAAATTTGGAATTTTGTGTAAGGTTATGAAAATCTGGGGAGATGAGAGAAGAAGCAGTGAAGCTAGACCATTAGCATGACAGCAGTCATAGGGTAGGTCTGTATGTGCAACTTCTAGGGGTTTAGACATAGCAGGAGACTTGCTCTAATATCTTCCCAAGAGGTCCCAGTGCAGTCATCTCAGAGGTCAATATGTCCATAAATTTTTGCTACTAGCTTTTCCTCTGTTTTGAGGGTTAAAGATGAGTCTATGGCGCTAGCCTGATGAGCAGATATGGTGGCCAGCTCTAAATTGTGGGCAAGTCTGCTGGGACTTCTGAAACTTCTGAAAGGCATGGGCGGAGGTAGCCCATGTTGTCTTTAAAAGTTTCCGAAAATCTCAGCCACAAAACTGGCATACCTGGTGTTTTGTGCTATTTGGTATCTCTGCAGGGATTAGTATAAAATGCTAAAGTTGGCTCATTGGCCTGGCAGCAACAATAGGGTGGATCTGTGTGTGCAGCTGCCAGAGCTTCAGCAGAATAGGGGACTTGAAATGGTCTCTCCTGAGGCCAGAGTGATGGTACAAGCTGTAAGGTGTCTGCCTTGCCAGTGCTAGCCTAGGACAGACTGTGGTTCGATCCTCCAGCATCCCATATGGTCCCCCAAGCTCAGAGCGATTTCTGAGCGCATAGCCAGGAGTAAACCCTGAGTGTCACTCTTGTGTGTCCCCCCCCCAAAATAAAAAAAATGGTCTCTTGTGAGGGACCTCAGTAAATCAGTTGTGAGGCTGGTATATCCATGCACACTCTCCTATTTTTATGGTTTTGTGTTTACTCATTTTCTCTATAAAGTACTGCTCCACAGAGATATTCCTCATTTTCTTCAGATTGCTACACAGATGTCACCCACACAAAGAGACTCCTTATGATTAATAAGTATCCTTCTTCTTTTTATTTTATTAAAAAATTAATAGCATCAGGTAATATTATATTATTTGCTAACATTTTAGTGTCTATCTCCAGATAGAATATGAATTCTCTGTAGATAGAAATTATATTATAAACTATTACATGGTTCCCAGAACATAACATAAAAATTTAAACAGAAAAAATGTCTAATAAATGTTGTAAATGAATGAATATAATACAGTTCTATTCTTCAAGGAATTTTCCAGCTATTAGGGAAATTAAAATATGCAAACCTAACTATAAAACAAGCCTACTATGAAGAAATAAATTTTGGCTAGCACACTCCAGATTAAATTAATTCTATTGAGAATAGCGAAGGGTCAAAATTTTATCATATAAACAGACATTTTGACATTGTATAATTATTAAATATATACTGAAACAGATAAATAAAAATTTAACAAGAAGACAAATGAAGATCAGCACAGAAACAGAACCTCTCTATGCTTTGATGTTCAATTTAAAGGAAAGTAAATGGTTTCGACTAGCTGCCAACTGACTGAGTACAGTTGAGTTGAATAGAGGGGAATAGATTTGTGTGAAAAAGTGGAGTGAGCTGGGTTTTGAGATACCTGAAATGCAATAAAATTGATATAAGACAGTCCCAAGAAACTAAGTCAGACAGATAGAGCAATAGTGGGGTTCTCTTGGAGACTCAGAATTACTATTTTATTTCAAGGGAAAGAGAAGTACCAGGATAAGGTGAGGGATCTTCTAGTCAACCAAGCATGGCTCCAATTTGTTGTGTGGTTGTATATTTCTTTCAGCCAATGGATGAACTTTAATTAGAAAACAACATTACAACACAGAGTAAATACCACAAGATAGCTAAGGTCAAAATGGGAAAGCCACACAGACCCACAACATGTATAATAAGAAAAGATAGTAGTCCTGTAGACCTAACCAGTATCATCCCACTATATAGACTCTTTGTTAAGAACTTTAGAGAAGAAATGTTGAGAATATCCAAGGAATTTGACAGAAATATGGAATGGAAAGCCAATAATACTCAAGAGGAGATAAGAGCAAAAATGAGAAAATCTCAAAGAAAAATGGGGCCAGAGCAATGGTGCAAGCGATAGGGCATTTGCCTTGCACACGCTAACCTAAGATGGACTGTGGTTCGATCCCCCAGCGTCCCATATGGTCCCCCAAGCCTGGAGTGTTTTCTGAGCGAATATCCAGGAGTAACCCCTGATCCTGAGCATCATCAGGTGTGGCCCAAAAACCAATAAATAAATAAATAAATAAATAAACAAATAATAAATAAATGACTGAAACTAAAACCACGGGAAATGAATAAAAGACTCACTGGAATATCTCCCTAAAAAAATACAGCTGCTGAGAACAAAATCAATATGCACAAAGATGAACTGCATAACACATTTATATAGTAGCAGGCAATGGACAAGAGTCTTAAAGTAAATGAAAAGCTGACAAAAGAACTTTGGTATAAATTCAAGACAAACAACATAAAGGAGCACTGGTATGCCAGAGGTTCAGAAAAACTAGCCTACAAAGAAGCAATAGTCAAAAATATCATTGCTAAGAAGTGTCCATAATGGAGAGCTCCATTTTGTGTGCTAGAAGGAGCTTAAATATTTAAATAAAATACTTTAATGAAATAGATGCCTCACCAAGAATGTTTTACTATGACAAATTCTCATTCAGATTTGAAAAACTAGTAAACATTTTAACAAATAAAAAGCTGTTCAGGGACTTTACTGGTTCTAAACCAACTTTAAAAGAACTGGAGGGATGCTTTAAGTCAAGAAAAACCTCGCAATCGACCAACCTTTTACAAAGAAATGACACAAACTTTCATGACAATAAGAACTCTCAATGTCGATGGACTAAATGCATGAATTAAGAGGCAAAGACAGAGTGTCAAGATAGTTCAAAAAGGTGAATCCAATATTCTTCTGCCACTAACAAGCACATATGAATAGTCAGAACAATCACAGACTCAAAGTAAAAAGTTTTAAGACAATCTTTCAAGAAAAAAAGGCTGGGGTGATTTTACTATTAGACAACAGAGACTCCAGGATTAAAAAATTGATAACAAGCCGTGTTATTTATTAATAATCAATATATATGTACACCAAGAAGAAATAACACTCTTAAACTTATATGCACCTAAGGATGTACAGCAAATTCTTAAAGTAACTGTTAGAAGACGTAAAGAAAAACATTAGTAGCAACACAATAGTAACTGGAAATTTCAGTACTGCTCTATCACCTCTTGGTTGATCAAACAGAACTAAAACTCAATGAAGATATACTTGGCTTGAAGGAAGGGAGAATCATAGTAGATATATATATAGGGCTTCTCATTCCCAAAAAGCTGAATACACATTCTTCTCCATGTGAATGGGGACTTTCTACAAGATTTACCACATAATAGATGATAAACATAAAATCAAGAGGATAAAAATTGATCAAAAAACTCAGATCATGATGCACTGAAAATAGAAATGAATTAGAAACAAAAATTGAGAAATAAAATAATATTAAAACCTGGAAATCAAAGAGGAAATCAAAGGATTCATGGAAGCCAGTGAGAATGAGGATATGAACTATCAGAATTTGTGAGAAACAGCAAAAGAGGTATTAAGAGGAAAAATTATATCTTTACAAACATTATTCAGAAAGGGAAAATGTGCTATTTAAATAACTTAATAACACAGTTGCCAGGGGTGATTTCTGAGTGCAGATCCAGGAGTAACCTCTGAGTGCCACCAGGTGTGACCCAAACCCACTGCCAAAAAAAAAAAAAACTTTAAAAAGGACCAACAAAATACCACAAAAAGGGGCCTGGAGAGATAGCACAGCGGTAAGGCTTTTGCCTTAGATATAGAAGGACAGTGGTTCGAATCCCGGCATCCCATATAGTCCCCCAAACCTGCCAGGAGCGATTTCTGATCATAGAGCCAGGAGTAATCCCTGAGCACTGCTGGGTGTGACCCAAAAAAAAAGAAAAAAAAAAGAAAGAAAGAAAAAAGAAATACCACAAAAAGATAACTATAGTCTGATATCCTTGATGAACACATAAGCAATAAAGCTTCAAAATACTAGCAAAGAGGATCCAATTATTTATCAAAAACATCATAGTCCATGATCATGCAGGATTCATCTCAGGAAGCAAGGGTCCTTTACTATATGCAAGTCAATAAATATAATACATTATATGAATAAAAAGAAAATAAGATTCTATGATCATATCAATAGATGCAGAGAAAGTATTTGTGAAGATCCAACATCTACTTATGATTAAAAAACTCAGAATTGGGAATTGAAAAAACTTCCCTCGATATGCTCAAAACCATTTACTGCAAGCCCACATTAAACATTATATTCAGTGGGGAAATATCTAAAAGTCTTTTCTCTAAGTTCTAGCTAAAAACAAGATTGCCCACTCTCACAATTTTGACTCAGTCTAGTATTAGAAGTATTTACCATTAGCAATAAGGCAAGAAAAAATATATAAAGAGCATCCACATAGGAAAGTAAAAATTAAAGGTGGATGACATGATACCATATTTAGAAAATCCTAAACACTCTACAGAAACATTTATAGAAATAATATATTTGTATAGTACAGTGGCAGACTAAAAATTAATATTCTAAAATCTATGGCTTTTATATATACAATAATGAAAAAGAAAGTGTTATCAAAAATCCAATTCACAATTGTGCCGCTGAAAATTAAAAGCCTTGGAATCAACTTATCTAAAGAAGTGAAAGACCTATAAAAGAAAACTACAAAACTCTTCTTTAATAAATAAAAGAGGACATAGAAAATGTAAACACACTCCCTGCTCATGAAATAGGAGGATTAATATCATTAAAATGACAATGTTCCCTAAAGAATTATACAAATTTAATATGTATTAAATTATATATATTAAGTGATAGGTAATCCCTATAAGGATACCTATGACATATTTCAAAGAAATAGATCAAATACTCCTGAAATTCATATGAAAAAATAAACTTCCATGAATAGCTTAAGAAATGCTTTATAAGATGGAGATATAACTTTCTCCAAGTTCAAATTATACTACCAATTGGTAGCATTAAAATAATTCTGTACTGAAATAGAGACAGACCTTTAGATTAATGGAATAGACTCTCATATCCTGAGACTTAACCTCAGATATATGATCAATTCATCATTTATATAAGAAAAGAAATATGATGTGGTGCATGAAAACCTCTTCAACAAGTGGTGTTGGGAAAACTTATTAGCTACATTCAAAAAGTGAACTCAGATCTCTATTTAATGCCAAGAACAGAAGTCAAATCAAAATGAATTAAAGGCCTTAATATTATGAGATATCATAAAATAAACATAATATACATAGAGAAAAACATAGGCAGAACTCTTCATGTCATTGAAACTATAGGCATCTTAAAAGGATGAAACACTACTGCCCAGTAAGTAAAAGCAAATATAAACAAAAATAAGTACATTAAAATAAAAAACTTCTTTACCTCAGATGTAATGTACCTCAGGATACAGGACTGCCACATATTAGAAAAACTATTCACCCATACTTATCTAAAAAGGGGTTAATATCAAAGATATGTAGGCACTGGTAGGTCTTAACAAGAACCTAAGCATCTAACTCCATTTAAAAATGGCATATGAGATGAACAGAAAATCTCTCAAAGCAAAAATACAGATAGCCAAAAGGCATGTGAAAAAGCAACATTTTGTGGCCCTGCCCTAGAGGAATCTTTTTTTGTTTTGTTTTGTTTTAGTTGTTTGGGTCACACCCCCCAATGTTAGGGTTACTACTGACTTTGCACTCAAGGATCACCCTGACTTTGCCTCCTGCGGCCCCCAGTAAATTGAGTTTGAGACCCCTCTAAATTATTAAGAAGATGCAAATCAAAACAATGAGATACAATTTCATATGATATAGGGCCCGGAGAGATAGCACAGCGGCGTTTGCCTTGCAAGCAGCCAATCCAGGACCAAAGGTGGTTGGTTCGGATCCCGGTGTCCCATATGGTCCCCTGTGCCTGCCAGGAGCTATTTCTGAGCAGACAGCCAGGAGTAACCCCTGAGCACCGCCAGGTGTGATCCAAAAACAAAAAAAAAAAAAACAAAACAAAAACAAAAAACAAACAATTTTATGTGATATAGCACACATAAAGCATGAGAAAAGCTAGCATTGACATAAAAGCGAGGAGAAAGGGACTCTCATTAAATGCTGGTGGGAGGGGCCGGAGAGATAGCATGGAAATAAGGAGTTTGTCTTGTGCGCAAAAGGTTCGAATCCAGGCATATGGTCCCCCCAGCCTGCCATAGTGATTTCTGAGTGTGGAGCCAGGAGCGACGCCTAAGCGCTGCCAGGTGTGACCCAAAAACAAAAAAACAAAACAAAAAAAATGCTGGTGGGAATGTTAACTGGTCCAGCCCTTTTGGAAAATAATATGGATGTGCATCAAAAAACAAAACAAACAAAAAAAAACCTAGAAATTGAGCTCCCAGATGACCCTTTATAATCAATCATGAGAAGCTAGGGGCCCCAGAACATAAGGCATAGATGCCCTCTGCACTCCTATGTTCATTTCAGCAGTATTAACAATATCCAGAACGTAGAAACAACAACTCAAGTGCCCAAGACAGATAAGTGGATCAAGATACCATTTACATAATAGAATATGGTGCAGACGTTAGGTAAAATTAAGTCATGCAGTCTGCTTATAGTCCAATTGATAAGAATAGAGCATTATACTGAGTAAAATGATTGATAAAGGAGATGGATAAACATGGAATTATTGTATTAATTTGTGGAATATAGAAAACAGATATCATGGTAATAATACCTAAAGATAATAGAGACAAGTGTCAAAAGGACTTGTCCATAGTAGGAAGATTGCCACAAAGAATGAAGAGTGCAGTTAAATGAAGAAGGGACCACTATGGCAATCATAGTTGGAAATGATCACTCTGGAAAAGAACTGGATTAAGTGATATATATGTGTATGTATGTGCATATGTGTTACCCTTCAGTAACAATATTGAAAACTATAATATCTAAAAGTAATTTTAAAACGACTAATAATGAGGAGTCGGAGAGAGAGCATGGAGGTAGGATGCAGAAGAACGGTGGTTCGAATCCTGACATCCCATATGGTCCCCCAAGTTTGCCAGGAGCCATTTCTGAGCATAGAGCCAGGAGTAACCCTTGAACGCTGCGGGGTGTGACCCCCCCCCAAAAAAAAAAAGATTGATAATGAGCAAGTAAGAGAAAGACAGAAGAAAGATGTTTGTGATAAAGGTAGGTGGGAGGGGACAGGAGGCAGGATGGGAGGGAAACTAGGAACATTGGTGGCAGGAAATATGCAATAGTAAATGAATGATGTTGGACATTTTATGACTGTAACTCAATCATGAACAACATTGTTTATCTCCTGTTGGGTCAATTAAAATTATAAAATATGGTATTATTTTATAAATTTAAGAAATATTAAATAGCTACATTTTAGAACATTATTAAGAAAAATAACCTTGATCAAAATGAGGAAATTTGATGAACAGAAACTTCCTTATAGAAGAAATACAAATGGCCAAAAGGAACAAGAAAAAAAATGTGATGCATTCCCTATCATTGGGGAGCTGCAAATAAAAACAATAAGTATCTAACACCATAGAGACTGATACACATAAATAAAAAAGACCAGTGCTGGTGTTCATGGGTGGAGAATAGATTTTGTTTGCTGGTAGTAAGAATGCCAACAGTTCAATCTTTCTGAAAAATGATATGGACAAATCTAGGAACTGAGCTTCATTTCATCCAGCAACTCTACTTCTTGGAATATATCCCAAGGGTCCAAAAATAAAATTAAAAAAAGGCATTTGAACCCTTATGTTCCTGTTGGCTGTTGTATATGACCTATAATAGTTTGTCAGAGGGATAGAGACCATCAAAGAATGATCTCTCTCATATGTATGATGCAGGGGTCCTCAAACTTTTTAAACAGGGGGCCAGTTCACTGTCCCTCAGACCATTGGAAGGTCTGACTATAGTAAAAACAAAACTTATGAACGAATTTTTATACACACTGCATATATCTTGTTTTCCAATGAAGAAACAAAACAGATACAAATACAATATGTGGCCCGTGGGCCATAGTTAGAGGACCACTGAAAGAAACATAACAATAGAATGACAAATACCCAAAGATAATGAAAATAAATAATATGAAAGCTGGTATCCAGTAGCAACATGACATTTGAGGGTTTGGAGGCTAGGTTAGAAAGAGCACAATGTCTGTGGTGGAGAGAAATGTACAATCAGGAGGAGGAAATGATGCTGAAAGGTGACATATGAAACCCTCTAGATACAGTACTGTAAACCACAGTGCAAGATTTGGGTTTTTGTCTCCATAGAAGCACATTGGTGTCTTGGAGACAAATAGTATGGTGTGGAGTATTGATGGAAGGAATTGGACACTGGTGAAAGAATGTCTGTTAAAACACTGTATACCTGAAACCTATTTATGAGCAATTTTGAAATTTTATGGGTGCTAAACTTAAAAAATAAAAAAATGTATATAAAACTGAAAGTGCAAACTTTTTTTGAAAGTGCAAATTTTCCAAAATAATCACAATTATTTAATTGAATTTTATTTCCTTTATCATATTGAAATACCTTTGTGTAAAATACGATTAGGAGTAATCGTATGGGTGATAGAAAAAGAGTAATTTCTAAGCAAAGAATTATCATTTTAATCTATTAAATTAAACAAATATTTGTGTATTTCATTTAAAAAACAAATATTAACAAGCTACACCAGGCTGTATTCTGCTAAGTGCTATGAGTGTAGAAAAGATACCTCAACTTCTTTTTTTTCTAGGAATTCTACGATTAAGCATAGGATATAAAAATTTACCCACAAATAAGTATCATTTGCATCATACCAAATATCTGAAGAACAATGCAATAAAGGGGTAAATATTCTATAATGTATAGAAATTTTTTAGAAAAGTTTATGTGGATGTCATAAGTCAGGGAGTTTTAAATTGAAAGACAAAAATGTTAGGATTTAAAGTTTAAAAGACTTATTTAAGATAAAGTATGCAATTGATTGAAAAAAAAAAAAGTAATCAAGTCTAGAAAAAGTCCCTTCTGGGTTAAGATTCAGGAAACTGAATCCAATTACTTTAGACTTTGCATACTCTTCAGAGATTTTTCTATTGTTAAGCCAGTTTTATGGAAGTAGAAGAAAAGGCATTCAGAATTCTCTTACCAGATTGTATTTTGTACATTTCTCTTTGGTTAAAAAGGGTTAGACATTTACAGAAATCATGCAAAATTTCTTAAGGTAAGTGTGGAAAGAAAAAAGTTGAAGGAAGCAGAATAGGGAAAATGCTGGGGCCTGAGCGATAACACAGCGGTAGGGTGTTTGCCTTGCATGTGGTAGATCCATGGTAGACCTTGGTTTGATCCCCGGCATCCCATTTGGTCCCCCAAGCCAGGAGCTATTTCTTTTGTTTTATTGTAAGAATTTATTCAATAAACAAAATTGATTAACATAATGAGGTAAACTAACATAACATAATATAGTAACATAACATATAATATAATTAATATAATACATGTAAGTCAAAGAAAGTTTCTGATATAAAACACATTTTTTTCATAATGGCTTACATATCTTTCACAGTAGTATTTTAGGTACATATTAACATTGTATCAGGGGAATACCTATCACCAAATTTGTCCTCCCCCCATCCCAGTTTTCTTTCTACAACCCATATACCCCACCATCACACCCCGGGCTGCTAGAGTAGGTGGACCCCTCTTTGTCTGGCCTACTATTAGTGATCATATATCTGTTTGGTCCTGGAACCCTCCCTTGTTTCCCCCTCTATTTAAGAGGCAGAGCTAGATAAATTGAGGTATGTGGTTTTGTTTGAAGAAAAGAAAAGCAATAGATTGGGGTACAAAATAAGAGAAAAAAAAAAGTCAAATATGCTGAAAATGGGTGGAGTCCCTCTAGAGGCTTCCAACCTCAGTTTGAGAGAGGATGTGAAAAAGGTAATTGAAACACCACAACAATACAGAAAGAAATATCAAATTAAATAACCAGTGAGCACTACAGTAATAAAGACAAGCACCACACAATAGTCTCAGTTCTGAAATCAAATCATGCTCGAGTGCAAAAAGAAAGAGAAAGATGAAATAAAATAAAATAAAATAATATTGGAGACATCAACTTCAATCTCTACATCAAAATAAAGACGTCAGAAATCAATCAATCGATAAATAAATATATGAAAAAATGACTGTTTTGTGTTTTTTTTTCCCTTTTCATTTTCCCCCTGCATAGGCACAGTAACTATTGGGGATATTATAGAGGGAATTTCCTTGGCCTAGGAGATTTAGGGTTTACCCACCCCTGAAGTATACTGTCATGGGATTAACTATAGACTCCTTGCATGATCATTTATTCTCCCATTGTTGCTTTCATGGTGTATGGAGAGGCCAGGAGCTATTTCTGAATGCATAGCCAGGAGTAACCAGCGAGTGTCACAGGGTGTGCCCTCCTGACAAAAAAAGAATAGGTAAAATGCTCTTTAATAAGAATGTATTTATATTTTAACACCAGCTGTTGCTATATACATTGTCTGCATATTTGAATATTTCAATAGTGTAATAACAAACCAATAAAAAGAACATATAGCATGCTCTCTACATCTTTCTACAAATCCTCTTCATAATCTCAAGATGTTAGTTCTGACAAGTTCCAATCATAATCATGGTAATTAGTATTTGACACTTACAGCCTCTTCACCAACAGTACATGTTGTTCATTTGTCAACATATAGTTTCAGTATAGAAAATATTTATCACATATAAGAACCACATTTTGAATCACTTAGAAACATTTTGATAAGCTAAACATACTGAAGGGTGCTTTCATCACTGATTATTTTTCCCTCTAAGCTATTTCTATTTTGTAAAGATGCAATTTTATCAGCAAGATTAATTTCCAAATTTCTGCATTTGTTCAGTTAAGTCTCTCAGAATTATTCTCTGACTTGTTAACATGGAATTATATAATAGTCTGTTAGATTTAAACTCTTTCAAATATATTTAACATAATTTTTAGCACATGACTTTCTGAACATGTATGTCATTTTTTGTCAAAGTATAAGGGCATAGAAAATCTGATGTAAGGGCATAGTATCTGATGTAAATTTTAGTATACTTCTTTTCTCCTTCAAAATAAGGACCAACAGAGATTTCATTCAAAAGCATATATTCTCATCAAAATTCAAAGCTTGTGTGTTCCTCTGCTATCTTACAGTAATTACTTTGCTTAACATAATTTCTTTTCTAGACCAATATTGATGTTTCCTTAGATCATTAAATAAGATTTTTTTCTCTAGACCAGAAAGAACATTTTCTTAGACAGTTGGGGTCAGGTTCAAGGATAGATGGCATCTTCATTCATTATGTAAAATGAAATATGAATATTAGCTACGTCAACAAGATGGTCATATTTATAAATGAAAATACACAAGTTAGGGGCTGGACCTGTGACACAAGAGCTAGGGCGTTTGCCTTGATACATGCTAACCTAGGATGAACGGCGGTTCTATCCCCCGAAACCCATATGGTTCCACAAGCCAGGAGCGATTTCTGAGCGAATAGACAGGAGTAACCCCTGAGCATCATCAGGTGTGGACCCCAAACAAACAACAAACAAAAAATATACAAGTTTATTGTTGTTAATAAGCATTATAATTGGAAGGTTGGATATACCTAGCATTTCTCAGATGCAATTCTAGGCTCTATGCTTAGGAGTGACCCCTAGAAATATGTGGGGAATGATATACAATATCAGGGTCAAATTGGGGCCAACCATATGCAGGACAAGCTCCTTAATTCTTGTACTATCTATCCAGAATATTATTATTCTTTGCTGTTCTATAGATATGATCTTTTTAATGCATACTTATTAGGAACCATAAATGTTATTTAGTTTACCTTCCAAAGTTCTCATAAAATTTCTAACTTACCACAATTGTATTAGATCTGGACATGCCAGTGACCCTTCTGGATAAATCAACTCTTAAATTGTAATGATGTCTAGTTAATATTTTCTTTCCTTTTTTGGAAGTTAGAAGAGGGCTCCCACAAGTTCTTGAGATTCCAGAAACACTGGTGGAGACATTTGGCCCTGTTGTGTGCTCAGAGGCATGACCATCCAGTGCTTAGTCAGAGAACAATAGTATGTAGGGATCATCAGGTCTATAACCAGAATTTCTAGTATTACTAGTATGGCAGGGCAAGACAGTGACACTGTGGTTCCAGGGTGGAATGGAGGATCTTTATGTGAAAAGCATGTCTCCCAACCCTTCCAGCTATGTTTAGACCCTCCTAAGTAAGATTTTCTGATCCCATTTGGCCAAGCATTAAGGGAGCTTTCACAGCTACTCTGGGTTTTTCTACAAATATCAACTGAAACAACATGGTGTGTGAAGAAATAGTTCTGGAGTTCTGAGTTTCTACAAGGCACCTTGATGAAGAGATCATGAAAATAAATAAATACTAAGTTAAATATACTTGAATAAGTAATATGAGATTATATTCAAGGACAAAAATTCTCTGCTACATATCCCCAGGGCTTCCCTCCCCCTAGAATCATCTAAAACTTTGTGTGTGTGTGTGTGTGTGTGTGTGTGTGTGTGTGTGTGTGGTGTATGTGTGTGTGTGTTTGGGCAACACCTGGTGATGCTCAGAGGTTACCCCTGGATATGCGCTCAGAAATTGCTCCTGGCTTGGAGGACCATATGGGATACCAGGGATCAAACCGCAGTCCTTCCTACAATAATTCGTGCAAGGCAAATGCCCTACCACTTATGTCACCAAGATGGCCCCTGCATAGGAAATTTTTATGTGTAAGGACTGGAGAAGGGCTTGTTCCTTTCACAATATTCATAAGACATTTTAGACAATAAGGGAGGCTAGGAAAAGTCACCTGGCTATGTGCTTAGGAAGAAAATAGTGGTTTTGTTTTGCACAGAATGGCATTAACAGTCCCCACAATACTGTCTAGTACCCACTATACCCCACTACACCACTTGCGCCACCGCTCCAGCCCTTGAAACATTATTACAGTCTGTAAGTATGAAAATAATAAAGCCTGTGAGAAACATCAAGTGAATTGAAATTCACAGGGAATTACATCAGAAAAAGATAAATGTATCTTTAACAGCATGAGCTTTAGAAATTTCTCATGACTAAATCTTCCATTACACCATTCATGACTACATGTCCCTACCATGAAAAGAAAATACAAATAGGTTTAGAAATGAAAATGAATTGCTTTACCTTATTTCATGACTAGATAGCTCAAAAAGAATTTTACAAGCTTTAGTTCTTTTGATCCTTACAATGCAACACCTAATATGATAGCAGGTAATATGGGAGGGAGGGAAAGAAAGATAAACAGACTCAGGAAACCCAAACTGTAGACTTGCTAGAAGCAACAGTGTCCTAGGCTTCACCCTCTTAGTTTCTGGCTATTATCAATGGGGCAAAATAGGGCAAGGTTCATGGACAAAAGGAGCAATATAAGCTTGCACAAGTATATATAAACATATGTTGTATTTCTCTAATTGCAATGTTTTACTCTCTTATGAAACAAAAGAAGTTCCAGAATTTTATGCAATTTTAAAATATACTAATCTGAATCTTTTAATTAATAATAAAAATATAGGTGTTTAAAAGATATGGAATGGTCATATAGTTTGAAATTATAGAAAAAATTAATAATCAAAAAAATTTTTGGTTTTTGGGTCACACCCAGCTGCACTCAGGGGTCATTTCTGGCTCTAAACTCAGAAATTGTTCCTGGTAGGCTCGGGGACCATATGGGATTCTGGGATTCGAACCACCATCTTTCTGCATGTAAGGCAAACGTCCTACCTCCATGCCATCTCTTCAGTCCCAATAATCAAAAAATTTGAGACCTACAGAAGACATTCATCCACCACCATATTGTTAAAAGGATTCCAGTGGTATCTATAAAATCTTATTTTTAATTTTTTCTTAACTTTTGAGCCACAACAATGCAAACCTTGGGGCTTACTCTTGGATCTATACTCAAGAATCTCTCTGGGAACAATATGTGGTGTTGAGGATCAAACCCAGTTTAGTTATGTGCAAGACAAGTACCCAACACACTGTGGGTATTTGGCAACTCTATAAAAAAGTTTTTAATATGAAAATAAAAGGAAAACCAATATCAATCAGTATTCAACTAAAGTATTTTATTAAATTGTATCCTATATAATTTTGAAAGAGATTAAGCCAAATTCTAAAATAATAATTTACATGGTCAAACAACTAAATAAACAAAAAATGTATTTGTAATCACAATTATAATAATAGCTTCTAATCCATTCATCCGCTAACTCACTTTATCACTTTTGAGTGAAAGAATGTTTGGTTTAAAAATTATGCCACAAGAATTGTTATTCCTGTCCCTATACAAACAGCAGTATTATCTTCGTAATCTCTATAAAGTATGGTGCTGGAGAGATAGTATAGTGAGTATAGCACCTTTCATTTATGCAGCAGACCTTAGTTTAATCACCAGCATCACATACGGTCCCCGAGTCACTCTAGGATTTCTGATCACAGAACCAGGAATAATACTGGAACACATCTCCTATGTCCCTTCTTCAAAAAAAAAAAAAAAATGTAATCAGTCCTAGGGCTTGTGCTATGAGTTGTCTGAACATTTGAGCCAAGAAGTTAATCCTCTATTCCCAAAAAATTCTGTACCATTAATAGCAAAGATTCAAATTTACCTATTTTCAGTAAAAATTATTCTTAGAAAAAATTAAATTTAAAAATACTAACATAATCATAAAATTTTTGTAGTAACAAAAATTAATATAAATATTGAAAATCACTTTTTCATGTAAAAATGTTGAATGTAGAGATTTATAGCCTCAGCTACACAGTTTAAGTCATCAGACTTTCTCTCAAAGAGTATGTATATCAGGGGCTGTAGTGGGAACACAACGGGTTGGGTGTGTCCCTTGCATGCAGCTGATCCATGTTGGATCCTTGGCATTCCATATGGTTGCCTGAGCCTGCTAGGAGTTATAGCTGAGCAGAGTCAGGGGCCTAGAGTAAATCTGACCTCCATCGGGCATGCCTCTCCAAAAGAAATTAAAAAAAGTATGTATATCAGGACAAAAATTGCCAAATAATTACAGAGTACTTAACAGAAAGAAAAAGAAGATTTTATGTCGTAAAAGGATGCAAAACTCAGAGTAAGGTAATAATTGATTATTTCAGATATATTAAGAAATTCATCTGAAGAACACTCAAATTATGCATATCAGTAATGGATAAAAAATTTAAGAATAATTTTGATAACTGTGTATCAGTAAGGATCATAATCTAAAAATCAAAGAAACTATATTTTAGATCATTGGACTTGATCCACAATAAAATTTTAAATAACTACCAAGAGAGGTTATAAAACTTTCCAAGACTGAATGAAAATTGTCTATTTGGAAATTTAGGTATTCAGCTTTCTATAAAAAGGATCTGAGATACCTGTCTATTGTGACTATATTAAATTCTATGAATAAATGATATATTTTATATTTACATTTAAATAATGTTCTTAAAATACAGTACACTCTTTTTTATCTACATGTGTCAAGCTTTGCCACAGGTTAAATAATTTTACTCTTATTTTTTGATAATTTGGGCCATTTTTTGTGCCTACCGTTAGATTCTGCTTAATTCTCCTGCAACTTCCCTTAAATATGAAGCACTGAAAAAAATATACAGCTCTCCAATAAAGGCTTAAGAAGTTCCAAGTCAAAATAGGTAGCTTACTTCATGGTTTCTGCATGTCATACATCTATTAATACATCCTAAGATCATGTTCACACTTTTAATAACAGCACTAGGCTGCTGACTCACATTCTAGCATGTTTCTACTTTTTTTGTACCTACATAATTATTCCTTTACTTGTGACAGCCTTAATTTTTTCACTAATATTACACTACTTATCTTGACAACTTTTCTAAATTTTTAATAATGTGTGAAGCCACTGACCTGGCTTCTTTATATCAAAAGCACTCTTAGATGAGGGTTATTTTTCCTAATATTTTTCCACATACAATGAATGTCAAAGGGGAAGCACAATTGTTTAATTCCATTATATGTAAGGCTCTATACTAGGTGTTGGGGGCATGATGGTTTCTGCTTCATGATATACTATAATATAGCAAAAATAGAGATAGGTAAATAGAAAACTACGAAATGTTAGATAAGTGCTTCAATAGAAAAGGCAAATGGCAATAGGACAAAGGAGACTTTGAGCACAGGAAAATATAAATGTAAAGAGATAATCTTTCAAAGAGAAAGAATACATGAGAAAAAGAGGATATAAGTCTGAGAATTGGACTAATGTCTAAATTAAACCTGTTAATCCTCACAACAAGACTGCAAGGCAAGAATTATTATGCCTTCTTTATAGATGAAGAAATTTGCCATGTAATCAGGTAGATAAATTATCTGATATTATACATCTCTAGCTAATAAGTAACAGAACTGTATTCCCAATCTAGAACTATATGACTCCAAAGATTATATATCAGACCATGCTGGGTTTTTTGACATTCTTAATACTCCTTATGTATTAACAGAAATCCACATGGAAAGATATACACAATTACAGCCATCCAGATAATATCTATTGTTTCCTGTTTATGTGGCATCAAATTAGGGTATGATAGACAACTGATTTGATATACACTAATCACAAATTAGTGTGCTACCTTCTATGACTTGATGATTTGCTAGTTGTTTCCATGGTCAAAATATTTAATCATTTGAAGCCAGAGAGATAAAACAGCAGGTAGAGGGTTTGCCCTGCACATGGCCAAATTAGATTCAAATCTCAGCATCCTGTATGGTCACAGAGCAATACCAGGAGTGATCCCCGAGCACAGGCCAGGAGTTACTCTTGAGCACCACCAGATATAGTCCAAAACCCAAAAGAATAAATGATTTGTTCATATTTTAATATTTCTTCCAATTAAAACATTTAACTTTTTCCAAACTTTGGCCATTTTTATCTTTTTAGAAAATATTCTACTTTTAATAACAGTGTGGAGCTCTCAACAATTTCAGAAGTAGCTTGAGTGCTCTTTAGATTGCTTAGTGAAAGTAGTTTCCTGCCATAAATAAGTAGCTCAGAGTTAATATGTATTCAAATAGGAAAAGGAAACAATCCAGGAAATCAACCTAGCACATAGGATTGTTTATAGATATGCAAGACCCTATGTTAAATTCCTGTTACTCATTATTCATCCAATAAATGCAACGTTTAAGCTAATTCCTACAATATATCAGTCTGATAAGGTCCAAAGTGAGAATGCACCACACTAGGAGTTCATAGCAGCTCTGTACCTGGCAGAAAATATTTACTTCACTCCCATTTCTCTAATTTCCCTATGTTTGGAGAATGATTCAGTTCCTAACAAAGCCATATCCAGCCCCCAGAATTTTTTTGATAGATCACATTTTGACTGATTCTAGAAATACCTAATTCCTCTATTCTAAAACCTAATAAAATTGAATTTAAATTGATGTAAACACATAAAAAACAATAGTAGCTACAACTTAACTTATACATGTCCTATGACCCAGCTCAGAAATGCCTACATATGTTCACCCATAAACATGCACCAGAATGTTTATAGTAGTGTGATTTATAATATACTAAAATAAAAGACTCCAAATACCCAATTGCAATAAAATGAATAAATTGTGTGGAAGTTACACAATGAAATGCTTTATAAACACCAAAGGGGAATGAACCTCAACTAACAAGCAATAATAGGAAAGGATCTTATAAAGTGACATGTGAGGCAAACAAACAAAACATAGTGTGATTCCAAAGAGGAGCCAAATTAATTGATTATACTGAAAAATTAGATAATTGCAATTATAAAGGAGGAATAGTAATAGAAAGAAGTATAGGAACAGCTCCTAAGATGCTGTTATTTTTGTCTCTCAGGGATGTTGACTGAATAAGGGTTCATTCATGAAAATTCACTTTTATGTATCTACATATATAACATTTCAGTGCTCTTGAAGCCATAAAGGCTTGATATTTAAATAACTAGTTTTTATAAAAATGAAAGTGGACTTTATAAAATATCACCTGTGATATGGATACAATTTTGAGCAAGGATTTCCAACCCAAAGCATGATATAATTAAATGTCCATTCCAATGAAGACCCAGATTGCTTGCTCTTCTTTCATGAGATTTTCATGGCTCCCTACACATTGCTCTAGCATTTATTGTGATTGTAGCTTTTAAGTCCATTCTTGCAGATCTTGCAGAAATTTTCTCACAGAATATTGTACTTCTGTGAGGAAAATAAAGAAAGCGAAATACTATTCATCTGGACAGTGTACCTTAAGTACAAGGTGATTTGTAGTAACTTCAGATTTTCTGGCTCTGATTTTTAAACGTCTTGTATTAATCACACAGTCATATTCCATAATTGCCAGTGTTATATGAGGGAATTGTTCTCATACTAACTTTTCTTTCTTTGTCCTGATCAGTCCACACTGATCAGTTCAACACTTGCCTTCAGTGTTGAAGTTACAGAGACCTGCAGATACCTACTATTTGGAGAAGTAGTCCTGTACCATCGTAGCAAATGTAAGTCTTTGTTTCTTTGAGTCTAAAGTCTATGATGCTTTTACTTAGAGAAATAAACCTAACTTCTTAAAACTCAGCTTTATCATTCAATTCTCTTGGTCAGGAGAAAGAACCCATCAGATGTGAGAATTTAAAATATAATTACAATTTTATAACATTAAAAATAGCTTAAATTTAAAAAATGGCTTAAATGTATTCCCAAGAAATGAGGTCTGAGAAATAGCACTGCTGGTAGGCTCTTGCCTTGCACCTGGCTGAGCCAGGTTCCATCCCCTACACCACATATGTTTCCCAGTCCTGCCAGGAGTGATCTCTTAGAACAAAACCAGGAATAATCCCTGAGCATTACCAGGTGTGGCTCAAAATACAATATAAATTTTAAAGAAGCAAAAATAATGTTCAGAAAGGAAAGAAACTAATCTGACATTTAGAGAATACCTATTATGCACAGAATTCGTGCTTGGCACATTATGCTATAATTTTTTAGACTTAAAATTATTTTCTTATAGATAAGGTACAAAGTTTAAAGAAAATATAGTTTTAAAATCACAAAAAATTAAGATGTAGAGCAAAGCATTAAACCAGTAAACATTTTCTAGAAAGAAACAGTAATTTATCCTAACTCAAAGGAGATTCTTTCTTAAATACCCAGTAGATGGAGTGCTAAAAGCAAATAGTATAGAAATTAAATATACTGAAATTTTCTTCTAGACATACTAGGATAAATTTAATTTAGACACAGTATAAGATTAACAACAAATAAAAATACATAAAATAATAGAAGTCAAATAAGTGTGGTTATTTTTTTTCTTTTTCAGTGCCTTTTTAGAAACAATATCATCATATGGGGTTGATTATAAGTAACAAAAATAGTAGGGAAGCAAATTATAAAGTGAGAAGGAAATTTTAGGCTATGGAAATACACCAATGGTCTGGTCTCTGGCACGTATTTTTCTTTATTTCTTGGTTTGTTAGTTGGTTGCTGGTTTTATAACTCTTTACAAATAACCTCTGGCCTCCTCATATTGCTTTTGAGGCAAAGAATGAAGGACAATCAATGACTGAGCTAATCCTCAGGTCCGTTGCCAGGTTTTCGGTTGGTTCTCAACTCCAATCCCACCCTTCTGTTTCTATAAAACTGTTTTTAGTTAAAGGGTTAAATTTGGCACAAAGGAGAACATCTATCTTGAGATGAGGGAAATCAGCTCTGGAGTTTGGTCTAAGATAGATCTTAATTCCATCATTTACTAGCTAACATCTATGGAGGGCTTCCAAAGTATCAAGCTACAGTTTAGGTGATTACATATATTTAGTTTAATTATTTGAAGTGTGAAGTAGGTCGATTTAGTTATTTCTCCATGCCTCTATCAATCGACAGGTAAAGAAACTGAGATCCAAAGTGTTTAAATAATTAGCCCAAATTTTTTGTAACAGGTAAGTGGTATAGTGCAAATCAACTAATTACAAACCAAACAAAACCCATGTTTTTCACCACTATGTTAACATTATGATTAAAATGATTAATAAATGACTATTTTTTTCTATAATTCTTTAACGCTTACAAGAAAAAATTTACTGATTGGGGCTACTGAAGTGAAGTTAGATTGAATCAGGATTGAAGTTACAGACTAGCAAACACCATTTTATGGATGACTACATTTTCATAAATACACAGAGTATATACAATGTGTGTAGATAAACAGATAAACTAGATTTGAATCTAATTAATTAAAGTCAAAGTAACCAAAGGCACTAATTGATCTTCAAGACATAAACAAATGAAAAAAACAGGAAGGAGAATATTGATAGTCATCCAAATGGGAAGACAATTACTATTCGCACCTAAAATATTAAGGACCCTGGCTCAGGGTCTAAGTTCTGGGAATTTTGTAATCCCTATATCTACTTGGAGCCAACTGTAAAATTAACTCAGGACTAAGCTCTCATCATTAAGCTTTAAGCTATACAAAAGCAAGGACCATACCTGTTTAATTCATCACCTATCTTCATTTAGTGTCAAGCACTAAGTTTGGCCTTAATAATTATCATTATAACAAAGAGAATAAATCTCTAATGTATAACACTGAAATGCTAAATCTTATTTATTCCGCCTCCCAGACTGAACCAAAACTTCCTGAAGTCAAGAAGTGTTACAAATAAAAATTATTTGTCAGTCTTATGTAACGATACCAGGAAAATCACAAGACATGGGATAAATAGAGTATCATCATGTTATTTATACCAAAATGGGCCCACAAGGTCTCTGGGACAGAGAAGGAACTATAAAAATAACAAAAAGATTTTGCTGGTAAACAAATAGCAAGAATATTTCTGCTTCTTCACAGTAAACATTATGCTTGATTTCTTTTACTTGAGAATGAAAAAAATTACCAAAGCAATCAGTCCTGTTTCTCCCTTCTATTTTTTGACTTGAGGCAGTTATAATTTACTAACCTGGCATCTGTGGAATATTCCAAGTCCGTGTTGTCTATCACCACTCAAATAGCAAGGGCATCTTTGGCATTCCAAATGCATATAAAGTAATCAATAACAAAAAGAACAAATTAATCGAAAGTTATGTAATCTTATACCCTGAGAAGAGCCTATTAAATCTCCATTATTTGTCTCAATTTCTAATCTACGATAGTGGAGGTGTTTACACTTATTTGTGAGTTGACCTCAGGTGACCCAAAGATAATTTAATTGCTTATCAAAAGTAGTTTTATGAATGGGATAAAGACATCATGAAAAACACCTTTGAAATACCAAGAGCCTTTCAAGATGGAGTTTTTAGTTAGCTTGCTAAAATCTAATTGATTTTCTTGACATCTCTTTAGCCTGGCAAACTGCCTGCCTAAGTACTTTATCTGACCTTCAGGCTGTTTGCCAGGTATCGATCCAATACCTACAATGGCTGTGTTGTACCAGCTCTTCCAACTTTGATAAGGCCTAATGTACTTGCACCAGGCAGACAGGAAGTCAATGATTTCAAAATTCTTCTCATCCTCTTTCTGAACCTTCCTTTTTTTCTTCTGCAGGAATTTCAGGTTCCATCAAAATCAGATACTAAGCACATCAAATGGATATGTGAGCCTAATTTATCTTCTAGGAATTTCACTAAAACACATCTTAGGAGAGCTCTCTAGGCAACAATAAATGAAAATGTTTAGAAATACTAGATTTCTGTTGAAGTTACAATAATTTTATTAGTTGATGGATTTCCTTTTTAATGAGAAGTAAAACTAAACATAGCTTACAGAGCTGCCTAGGGAGAATTTAGACAAACTGCACTGCATACAGTGAAGAGAAACTGAGTAGTAAAGGGCCTTGCAGTCCTGTTACAAATAAAACAATGAAAGAAAATGAGATTGCTGCTGTTATTATTCTGAAGGTTAACACACTTGGGAAGAGAAATGTGATAACTTTTTTAAGGCTCATATTTATCTGTTAATGTGCCTGTAAATGTTAATTTGTAGAAAAAATCCATCTCTTTCAGAACTTGCTTCTTCAATAAAATTTAGGAAAAAAACTTTATTGGATAAATTATCCTAAGAAAGCTGAGGAGATTGTCAGCAACATAATCTCCTAATTATTCTGCCTAGGATAGAGGATTTGAAGTAAGAAAAAAAAAATCTCTCTGAAGGCAGAGTAATTGAAACAAACTCCTTGGAAAACAAGAATTAAAAGCATATGTTATGGGGACCATAAAAATAGTAGAGTGGGCATGGCACTTGCCTTAAACATGGCCAGCCCCAGTTTCTTCCCCAGCACTCCATATGGTCCTTTGAGCATTTCAGGAATGATTCCTGAGTACAAAGCCAAGAATAATCTCTGAAAACCACCAAGTGTGTCCCCCTCCCAAGCAAAAATCAAACAAAGAGGAACATATGCACTGTTTAGAGAAAATCTAAAATAAGTAAAAATTTACTGTTTTTCTGTGTGGAGCTACTACCAGTGTTCTTTGCCCATTGCCATCTAACTTCAAAACCACAGTTGGGAGATTTAGAAATTTCAAAAGATCTTCACATGTAAAATGGTGTTGACCATTGACAAGTTTATATGATCTAGGTCTTTTAGAACTTGAACTAGAGAGAAAACCATTAAAAATAGTTTCAAGTTGCCAGCCTAAAGCAAGTAATTTATACTTGGAATAAAAAAATGTACATTCATTATCATTTGCTACTTCATGGAGTTTCCAATCCAAGAATCATAAACAGCTATAAGATGTTTCTGTTGATGGCTGGCCAGGATAGTAAAGAAGCAGAGGGTACTACAGAGCCGCTAGGTGGATAAAGGATTCTTCAAAAATGGAATGGGTGGAATCAGGTACAGGTGTACCACAGTGTCCCATGGGTAGGTGAAACTCACAGGATCTCATGGGAGAACCATAAGTTGATGATGTAAAAGATTTCACAGGAGTAGTGTGTCTAAAGATATAAGGAAGATGTGCCCAGATTATTTTTATTCTGAACTATACCAGCAACAGACACTGAAACACTAGAGTACTATGCTAACCTTTCTGTTAGGTTACTCTCCCAGATGATACGTTTTATGTTAGATTCATTCTCCAAAAAAATATTTCATATAAAAGTATAGAAGAGACTTTTCAGCCGGTCCTAGATGGTGTGAGTTTTCAGACTTAAAAGATGAAAAATTTCAGCATCCTCTATACATCCACCAACAAAGACAAGGTGAAAGTTTTTAGAAGCCCGGTGATATTTAGTTATAAGTAGAGGAAAGGCAAACAATGTGGCTGCCTGGTGATAATTTTAAATAATTACACAGTCTGTTCTAGCATGGAATCTCTATGTTGGCAAACATTTAACACAGAAAAGTTAAGTCAAACTCATGACTTCTAGAAAGGAATTATTGAACAAGATTCTTATATGAGAGGTGATGATTACTCCAGGTTGTTTTGTCAATTATCAGTTAAGTCAGTCCTGCTATTGTGATGACAATGGTGTTTGTTTTCAGCAGCTGGAGACAAAAAGACTTTGAAAACAAGAAACGGAAATACACTGAAATTTGGCATGAGAAAATAGTGCAGCCAAATACACCTAAAGAAATAAAAATTACTAAGTGAGAAATGATCCTAAAATGTACTGTTGCCAGGAGGTTCAGGAAGAATTGTCAATGTTAGGAATGTTTACATGGCAGAGTGACAAATGCTGTCCTGCAGCTATGTGAATTCTATAATTTAGACAAATACTTCTTTAACTTTTCTTCCCAAGTAGGATCTATGAGATCAGATTCAATGAACTACTTAAGTATTTCCTTTAAAATAAAAGAAATTAAAGAGACGGCCAAAGTTGTGGCACAGTGGTAGGGCATATGCCTTGCACACAGCTGATCCAGGATGGTCATGGATTTGATCCCCCAGCATCCCATATGGTCCCCCAAGCTAGAAGCGATTTCTGCACACAGAGTCAGGAGTAACCCCTGAGTACTGCTGGGTGTGGCCAAAAAAAGAAGAAAAAAAAAGAAATAAGTTAGTTCCCTAGTTCCACATATGGTCCACTCCACATCAGCCCATCAGGAGTTATTTCTGAGCACACAGCCAGGAGTAAGTCCTGAACACATCTGGGTGTGGCCACAAATTCAAAAATTAAATTAAATTTAAGTGTAAAAGTAATACAAACTTTCAACAGGGAGTGGGAAAAGAATTAAAAATCTGAAGAAAAAAAAAGAACTAGGAAGATAAATTAAAATGTTAAAAGTATACGAAGTACAAAAACCACGCCACTACATTGAGTCGAATTTTTCTTATTGTAAAAGGAGGATGATATCATTGTTTCAAGTCATTTCTACTGAGAACTCTGCCCCTAAAGCAGGCTACAAATGATGGCTTCATATAAATCTAGGTTCAGATACACCTTGAAGAATAGTTCTCCAACATATATCATGCTTTTCTTAGGTGACTGTTTTCTCTTGTGTCTATTGCCATGCTTATGAAGTGCAAATCTACCTTTTTTTAAGGTGGAGAAAGAATTCCTACTCTCTGCCACACTGACAAGTGAGCATGTTCCAGGATACACCAGGTACACTAAACAAGTGAGGTTTGGACAAATTCACAGCAAGTGGGCAACAATTAATTCATTTTTATAGTGCTCAGCGAAAGTGTCCCAAACATTCTTTATACCCAATGATCACAGAAGCTATGAACTCTGGCTAGCACAGTTTCAGCTACCACTGGGAAATTCAGTGTACTCTAACCAGCAGTTCTCCCAGATTCTGTATTTACCATGTCATTTCTGCAGCCTCCAGGCCCTCCACACCCTGCATTCCTGTGCTGTGTCTTGTCAGGCCAAGTTGGTTTACTCTAGGTCACGCTGGCAGCTGGGCCCAAAAGTGCCTGTTTTGTTAACCTTGCCAAGTTGAACTGCATCTTTTTTTTTAATTCGGTCATTCCTAGAAATAACAGCTCTGGAAAACTCTGTTTTCTCACGTAAGTTTTTGGCAGTCAATCTTTGGTAGCTACTTCATTCTTTGCTCTAATGCCATATGAGAAAGCACACTGGGGAAAGTCTGAACACCTAGAAACAGAATACCAAAGTAAAGAATTGAATAGAATCTGTCTCCTGAAAAGTTCCTAAAAGAAAGCTTGATAGTGGTGTTAGAGTCAGTGACCTAAAAATACTCCTAGCCCCAAATTACAGATGAAAGAAAAGTGAAAAAGAAAAACAAGACGGAAAAAAGAAGAGTCTACAGAGAAGAAAGACTTTTTTGCAGGTTGTGGCTAAAAAGTATTTGGAAAGAAAAGAAAGAAAGAAAGAAAGAAAGAAAGAAAGAAAGAAAGAAAGAAAGAAAGAAAGAAAGAAAGAAAGAAAGAAAGAAAGAAAGAAAGAAAGAAAGAAAGAAAGAAAGAAAGAAAGAAAGAAAGAAAGAAAGAAAGGAAGGAAGGAAGGAAGGAAGGAAGGAAGGAAGGAAGGAAGGAAGGAAGGAAGGAAGGAAGGAAGGAAGGAAGGAAGGAAGGAAGGAAGGAAGGAAGGAAGGAAGGAAGGAAGGAAGGAAGGAGGGTAGGAAGGAAGGAAGGAAGGAAGGAAGGAAGGAAGGAAGGAAGGAAGGAAGGAAGGAAGGAAGGAAGGAAGGAAGGAAGGAAGGAAGGACCTATGAATACTCAAACCCAAATTAGCCATATGCAAGGCAAATATTGCCTGACTCACTGTATTGCATTCCCAGAAATTTGTTTTCTTGACTGACACCTTTCAGCATAAATTATATCACCAAGAAATTCATATATAAATCTTTCATTAATATACTTTTTTCTTAGAATAGATACATGTGCTTTGAAAATAAGGGTGTGCTGGTGATGAGAATTAGTAAGGATTGAGGGGGTAAAATAATATAGATGGAATGAAAACAATAAACCTACTAATGACTGCCCACCCTTATAATCTAAATAATCTCTTTTTTTTTCTTTTTTTTTTTTTCGGTCACATATGGCAGCTCTCAGACATTACTCCTGGCTCTACACTCAGAAATCATTCCTGGCAGGCTCGGGGGACCATATGGGATGCTGGGATTCGAACCACCGACCTTCTGCATGCAAGGCAAATGCCTTACCTCCTTGCTATCTCTTTGGCCCCTAAATAATCTTTTAAGAGCACCTGAGAGTATCACTTTAAGAATTTATATTTCAGCCTATGAGTTTAGGAGTGGAGGGGGACACACATTTATTCCCCAAGATTTAGTAAGCATTCACTTGTCTCATGTTTTGCCTAACCCAAAATATAGTCACTACTGTTCATCCTTCCTTAATTTCAATCCAGAAAGCAACATATGAAATATGTTCTTCATGATTCTTTTATTTTTTTGATAATCATAAAGTGAAGGCTTGAGAAAAAATTTGGAAAGTATATAGTTACCTCTTCAAATTTAAAATATGAGAGATTGGGGAAAAGAAAAATTAGTTTCCCAAAATATATGGCTGTCATAGGATTGTCACAAAAGGAAAAAGTAATATATACAGACATTGATCTGCTTGTACCTGAACATTTTTTCCTACTGAAATAAATCTGGAACACATGCGTGGGCACATGTATACCCATGCAGTCTTACCTACTGTAGGTACAAAGAGTTACTAAATATATTACTTCAACAGCTGGGATTTTTCAAGTTGACTTTTCACAAGGTGTTTGTGGTTTCTTAAAATGTGTTAGGCTCTCTTATTTTTTCATATTTGGAGATCTTTTTTTTTAATTTAACAAAAAACTTAAGCATTAAATGACTAAATTGGTCAAGTTTGTTACTGCTATAACATTTTATAGTATCAAATGCAAATAATAAAAATTCAATGAATTCAAGCTTGCCTTACTTGATGTCAGATTACCTCACATGGCCTGTTAATAACACTCAGATCATGACATTAGAAGCCAAAGAGGACATCCTAATGTCCTGATTAAGTTGTATCAGAGTCAACTTCCACAGCCAATAAGAATTAATATACTTTGAATTCATTAAAAACCTTAAGAACTGGGACCATCAAGTAAAAACAAAGGCCTCAATTATACTAAGGTATCTTGTATATGTTAAATCAATACTCCTCTCTCTCACTTATTGGACAGATTACCTGCAACAGATTACTTAAAGGAAAATTTAGCTTTATTATCCCACACATACCCACACTGCATAGAGAGAATAAACTCTCCCAGAAAACAGGCTTTAACAGAGAAGGATGTGAAGTGAGTGTACAACATGCTGGAGTTTCATTTCCAACAAAGTCATCTTCTAGTAACTCTTAAGCACATAATCAGCACAAACATCCCCTATATAAGAAAGTACTAGAAATGCTAATCTACTAGAGTTGAAAGTTATGCTGGAGCCATTCCTCAAGGGGTTGATGATCTGGTAAGTGTCAAAATATATGCACAAAAGATGCAATAATTATACGCTGAAGAAAACCAAACTACTGAAGAAGGGAAGCAGTATTAATTATAGGGTTCTGAAAGTATATTTTGGGGAATTATGATGGGTTTAGAGGCCCTTCCTTTGCAGGGTTGAAATTTTTTTACAGAAAATCAAAACAACAATGAGGTATCATCTCACACCACAGAAAATGGCACACATAACAAAGAACAAGAAAAATTGGTGCTGGCGTGGATGTGGGGAGAAAGAGACTCTCATGCACATTGCTGGTGGTAATGCCATCTAGTCCAGCATTTTTAGGAAACAATATGGATATTCCTTTAAACGCTGGAAATTGAACTTCTTTATGATACACTCCTAGGGATATACCACTCCTAGGGATATACCCTAAGAACACAGAAACACAATACAAAGAATGCCCTCTTGACTCATATATTCATTGAAATACTATTTACAATAACCAGGATCTGGAGCAACTCATGCACCTAACAACAGATAAGTGGCTAAAGGAGCTGTGGTATATCTACACAAAGAAATACTATGCAGTCCTAAAATGATGAAGTCATGAAATTTGCTTATACATAAGTATAAGTGCTTAGACAGGGAGAGAGAGATAAACATAGAATGACCTCATTCATTTGTGGAATAGACAGAAAATAAAAGATAGTATGTGGATGATATCCAGAGACAATAGATATGAGGATTAGGAGGATCAGTCTGTGGTAGAAAACTTACCACAAAGAGCAGAGAGTGCAAGCAAAGAAGAGGAGGGTCTAATATGAAAAGGACATTCATGGTACTCCTTTATTAGCAGTAGTACAAACCACAGTGTCAAAAAAATAAAAGAAAAGAGAGAAAGAGTGAGTGAAGAAAAACGTTTGTCCCACAGACAAGTGGGGATGGGAGAAAAGAGGACTTCAGGGAGGGTGAGAGGGAAACTGTTGACCTGGGTGGCAGAAAATGCACACTGGTGAAGGTTGTTATACACTCAATAATGTATACTCAATAATGTATACTCAATAATGTAACTCAATAATGAACAAGCTTATCTGGAGTGAAAAAAGGAAGTATGAACATCCTTGTAATCATGGTGTTTAAATTTTTAAAAAATAAATAATTTTGCATATATTATTTTGTTTTATTGTAACCATGGTGTTTAAATTTTTAAAAAATAAATAATTTTGCATATCTTATTTTGTTTTATTGTATAAGGTAGGTCTATGGACTCATTGTAAAAAAAAAGAGGAAAAACAGAATAATCGAGACTACAAAGGGTACTTTGATTCTAAGACATGATTTGAGTACATGATATGTAACAGGCAAAGAAAGATACAAAGGTAACATAGCATTATTATAAAATTGTTATATTATTATAAAAGTCCATCTTTCAGCTAGTGAGATGGCTCAATAGGTTGAGTACATGCTTTCTTGATGAAAGTCTGGGTTCAATTCTCTAGAGTCTAAACTATATGATGCCCTGAGCAACATCAAGAATGGCACTAGGGCACAAAGAGAGTAATATTTGTATATATTTGGTTGTTTTGTTTTGTTTTGGGGCCACATTTGGTAGCACTCAGGGATTACTCCTGGCTCTGTGCTCAAAAATCACTCCTGGCAGGCTCCGAGGACCAGATAGGATGCTGAGGATCAAACCCTGGTCAGCCTTGTGCTAAGCAAATGTCCTTCCTGCTGTGCTATTGCTCCAGCCCCAATATTTATATATATTTGTTACCCCTCCCAAAGAAGCAGAACTGAATCTTCAAGTAAATGTCATAGATTGTGGGAACTAGAGATAAAAGAAGAGGAGAGCAGACAATCAAGAAAATTAAGAGGAGCCTATTTGGAGGGGCAATGAGATGTTATCTAAGGAATTCAGAGCTAACTAGCAAGATAAAGAAATGAAACTCAATGTTTTAAGTAGAGAAGAAGACTTACTCTTTTCTAGATCAGACACCACAATATCAGGCATAAGCTCCATAAAAATCTACCTTTAGCTTATATGTGTTTCCCATATGGTATAGACACTCTCTTCTTCAAGGGGAAAGAATGGGTGCAGGAATCTAATGCTAAGATACATATAAAACTTAGGAGTAAATGATCTTGTACCACATACCTGATATATAAGACAATAAATTAAATAATCAAAACGAGTTCTAAGGAATTTTGCTGATGGTGTCCAAGAACGTATTTCTAATAATTGCTTCTTAAAAATATCTTCCATATAGGTAGCAACAAATTCTAATCCTATGCTAAAACATTATTATTTACTAAAAACAAAAGAAAATCTCTACTTCCAAACTCAGATCTTGAAAAATAATTTAGCAGTAACAGGGCAATAAATGATAGAGCTTAGAAATATACTTAAAAATTGTACAAGCTCAGTTCCCCTGAGACTCAATTAACTAAAAGATTAGTCTTAGCTCAGCATATATAGATGATTCCTTTTTATTTAACAACAACTAACTATTTTTGGACTATGCAATTTATCAACATGACAATATACTAAACAAAAATTACAAAGATAACAAGAGTATCTGGGTGTGGCATGGTTGGGTGTTTCTCCTCATACTGTGGTCAAAATGGTTCATTGATAAGAAATTCTGTTGTTGGGTAACCCAAAATTTCCCATGGCCACTTGACCCACTGTTTGCTTTGCAGGCAGATGGAATAGGAACAGGGAAAGGGTATGAGGATCTATAGAAAACTCACCCTTTCATTAAATTCTGGTCCTCAAGACAGAATTATCTCTCCCATATGAGGTGTGTTTGGCAGGTTTTTGTTGGTGCCTTTTCATCTACTCTTCCCATTTTTATAGGGCTTTTGAGTTTTGTGGAATTAACCTTTGTGAGTTCTTTGTATATACTAGAAATCAACCCTCCATCTGATGTATTGAGTGCAAAAATTTTCTTCCAATCAGTTAGTTGCTTTCTAATTTTAGTTCGTGTTTCTTTTGCCATACAGAAACTTTTTAGTTTAATATAGCCCCATTTATTTAAGTTTGATTCTATAACTCATTGGCATCCTATCATTGAAGATTCTTTGAAGTACAAGTCTTGGAGTGCTCTACCTATATTTTCCTCAATGAAATTTATAGATTTCTGGTCTAATGTCTAGATCTTTAATCCACTTTGAATTGCCATTAATGTAAGGTGTAAGATTTGGATCAATCTTTAATTTATTACACATGGCTATCCAATTGTTCCACACCGTTTGTTGAAGAAACTGACTGCTCCATTTCATATTTTTGGATCTTTTGTCTAATATTAGTTGACCATATGCTTGGAGATTTGTCACTGGATATTCTATTCTGACCCATTGGTCTGAAAATTTGTCTTTGTTCCAATAAATACATGGTGCTTTGATCACTATGGCTTTGTAGTAGAGCTTCAAATTAGATAATGAAATACCTCCCACTTTCTTATTTTTTAGTATTGATTTGGTTACTCTAGGTCTTTTATGGTTCAACACTAACTTTATAATTTATTGTTCTAAGTCCTTTAAGAAGTTTGTCTGAAGTTGAGTAGGGTTTCGTTTAGGTAAAATGGTCATTTTGATTATATTGATTCTTCCAATCAATGAGCATGGAGTGTTCTTTCATTTCCTTAGGTTTTCTTCAATTTTTTTCTGAAGTGTTTTGAAGTTTTCTTGATAGAGGTCTCTGACCACTCATGTTAGGTTGATTCCTAGGTACTTAATAGTTTTGGACCCTATTTCAAATGGGATAGACTTTTTGATCTCTTTATCCTCTGAGTCATTATTTGTATAAAGGAATACAACTGTCATTTGTGTATTGGCTTTGTAGCTGGTCACTTTACTGTATTAATTTATTGTTTCTAGGAGCTTTTCTATGGACTCTTTAGTGTCTTTGATGTATATCATCATGTTATCCGCAAATAGAGATAATTTTACTTCTTCTTTTTCAATTTGGATTCCGTTAATTCCCTTCTCTTGTCTGATTGCTATTGCTAAGACTCCTAATATGATGTTGAATAAGAATGGAGATAGTGGGCATATTTGCCTCATGTCTAACCTTAGTGGAAAATGCTTTCAGTTTTTTCACCATTAATAATAATGCTGGCTCTGGGATTCTGATAGATAGCTGTTACTATCTTGAGGAAGGTTCCATTCCCACTTATTTTGCTGATGGTTTTCATCATGAAATGGTGTTGGATTTTTGTCAAATGCTTTTACTGCATCAATTGATATGATCATGTGTTTTTTATCTTTCCTTTTATTGGTGTAGTATATTATGTTGATTTATTTGAATATGTTGAACCATCCTTGCAACCCTCTGATGAAACCCACTTGGTTGGATGTTTTTGTTTGTTTGTTTGTTTTGGGCCACTCTCGGTGATGTTCAGGGGTTTCTCCTGGCTATACATTTAGAAATCGCTCCTGGTCTGAAGGACCATATAGGACATTGAAACTCAAACCTGTCTGTTCTGGATTGGTTGTGTGCAAAGCAAACACCCTAGTAATGTGCTATTGCTCCAGCGCCAGATTATAATCTTTTTGATGTAATGTTGATTTCAGTTTTTTTTTATCCATGTTCATTAATGAGATTGGTCTATAATTTTCTTTCTTGGTGATATTTTTTGTCAACTTTGGGAATGAGCATGATATTAGCTTCATAGATGGTATTAGGGTGGGTTCCCATCTTATCAATGCTTTGGAATCATCTAAGGATCCATGTTATTAACACTTCTCTGAATGTTTAATAAAATTCACCTATAAACACAACTGCATCTAGACTTTTGTTTTGGGAGAGTATCTTTATTACTGTTTCAATTTCTTACTTGATTAAGCTTTTCACTACTTCCTCATTAAGTATCTGAAGATTATATTTTTTCAGAAATATGTCCATTTCTTCTAAGTTTCTAGTTTAACTGAGTACAGTTTTTCGTAATAAGCTCTCATGATGTCTTGGATTTCTTTGGATTCTGTTGTACTCTATCCCCTTTAATTTCTGATACTCTTTTTCTTTTTCTTCTTCTTTTTTTCTTTTTTTTTTTCTTTTGGTTTTTGGGCCACACCTGGCGGTGCTCAGGGGTTACTCCTGGCTGTCTGCTCAGAAATAGCTCCTGGTGGGCCGGGCGGTGGCGCTAAAGGTAAGGTGCGCCTGCCTTGCTTGCGCTTGCCTTGGACGGACCGCGGTTCGATCCCCCGGTGTCCCATATGGTCCCCCAAGCCAGGAGCAACTTCTGAGCACATAGCCAGGAGTAACCCCTGAGCGTTACCGGGTGTGGCCCAAAAACCAAAAAAAAAAAAAAAAAAAAAAAAGAAATAGCTCCTGGCAGGCATGGGGGACCATATGGGATACCGGGATTTGAACCAACTACCTTTGATCCTGGATCGGCTGCTTGCAAGGCAAACACCGCTGTGCTATCTCTCCAGGCCCAATTTCTGATACTCTTTATTTGAGTATTCCCCCCCCCCTTTTTTTTTCCTGTTAAGTCTTGCCAGTGATTTCTTTATCCGGTTTATTCTTTCAAAAAATAATCTCCTGGTCTGATTAATTCTTTGTTTCTGAAGCGATTTTTATTTTTTTTTTCTTCTGCTTGTTTTTGGTTTTCTTTGCTGTTGGTTTTCCAGATGTTTAAGGTGTCCCTTTAGGTTGCTTATTTTGACATTTTTCTTCTTTCCAAATCTAGGCCCGTATTTCTATGAGTTTCCCCCTAATTACTGCTTTTGCTGTGCCTTAGAGATTTTTTGCAATTTGTTTCTTCATTATCATTGGTTTCAAGGAATTTCTTTATTTTTTCTTTTATTTCTTTTTGATATAGCTGTTGTTGAGCAACATGTTGTTTAGTCTCCAGATGTTAGATTTTCTTCACACCTTTACTTTTACAGTCAATCTTGATCTTTGTGATATTGTGATCTGATAGGGTGTTTGATATAATTTTTATATTTCTGATGTTGTGTATGTTAGACTTGTGTCCTATAATGTGGTCTATCCTTAAGATAGTTCCATATGCACTTGAGAAGAATGTGTATTCCACTTTTTGAGAATGAAATGCCCTGTGTACATCAATTAGTCCCAATTATTCTAGCTTCTCATTTGGGACTCATATTTTTGCTAGTGTATCTCCTCTTGGATCTATCCAGTGGCAATAATGGGTATTGAAATCTCCACTACTATCATATTTTCATCCATATGTTTCCCTAAGTTTGTAAGTAAATGCCTTATATATTTTACTGGCTTTACATTTGGTGCATAGATTTTGATCAGACTTAGTACTTTTTGGTCAATAAGTGGTGACCATCTTTGTCTCTGTTTTCTTGGGGGTGAATAAGGTTTGGTCTTATATAAGTATGGCTGTCACAGCTTTTTTTTGTTTGTTTGTTTCCATCCTTTTATTCTCAGCCTGTGTCTATCATGAACATTAAAGTGTGTTTTAAAGTGTGTTTCCTGCAGGCAACAGATGTTTGGATTTGTTTCTTGCTCCAACCTGCTTCTTTTTACCTTTTGGTGAGAGAGTTTATTCCATTGACATTTAAGAAAACTAATGACAAAAAGAGCTGTGGTGCCGTTATATCATGTAGGGTTGCTTTTCTTACAATTGAGGATTTGGTTAACTGTTCTCTGAATAGTTCATTTAGACTTGGTTTAGATAGCAAAAATACTGCAAGTTCTTTTTAATCTGAGAATGTTTTTAACTATCCCTTCCATGTAAATGAAAGTTTTGTTGGGTAAAGGACTCTAGATTGAAAGTATTTTTTCATTCAGTAGTTTGAATATATCATTTCACTCTTTTCTTGCCAGGATTATTTTAAATCAAGGATCTGTTTTGATTCCTATGTTTTTTTCCTTTATACTTGAGGTTTTTCTTCTGCATTACTGCTTTAAAGCATCCATCTCTCTTTTTGTTTTTTGCCATTTGGATTACTAAAAATTTTGGTGTTGCTCTGTCAGGAACTATTTTGTTTGGCATTCTTTATTGCCTCTTGAATTTGTAGAGGAACCTCATTCTCAAGATAGGAGAATTTTTCTGCTATTATCTCCCTTACTACTTGTTCTTCCCCTTTCCTCTTTTCTTCCTCTTCTGGTATTCTTTATTTTTTAAGTACTTTACATTTCTTCCAGTGTTTTGGCTCTCCTTTCTCTTTTGATTTATTTGTACTGTTGGCTTGTAATTTGCCTTCAAGTTCTTCTATTCTATTCTTCACCTGTGTAATTATACTATTAAGGCTCGCTAACAGGTTTTTTAGTTTCTTTATTTCCATTTGTATGAATTCTCTCATCTTCTAAATAATTTCTCCTTTGAGTTGGTTGAATTGTTCATCTATAGATTTCTTAATTTTACAGGCTAGTGACTCCTTCCTTGATTTCCACTGCTAAACCATTAAGTGTTTATTATATGTCCTCATCTATAAGGTTTAAGTGTTTGGGTAGATTTAGAAATTTTCCAGAATTTCTCTTCATATCCCCTACTGTAGGTATCTTCCTTAACATCCTCATTGATCTTTGCATTTAGTGGTTTGTAATGTTGAAGTATCAGGGTGATTATTAAATTGTTTGTATAAAAGGTGACTTGAGGTATATCTTCATTAGAGGTTATTTTTCTAAACTAACATGGTTGTCTAAGTATAATAAAAATATTGCATACTAGTTCATTGGTTGTTCAGCTGGGTTTTTAGCTGCATATTTTCTAATAGAAAGAAGTGCTAGATCAAATCTGCCAGGAACTCTATGATATAAATTGAAATGACTTCACACAGATGCATTAGTTTGGGATGCACAATTTGGGGAAGGGAGGGCTGATAGGAAGGAAAGTGGTTGCAGTAATGGCACTGGAACCCAAAAGGATTCTGGAAAAAAGGCTATTCTCCCACTTGGTGGAGGGCATTAGGACCTAATACTTTATTTTAATTACTTCACCCAGTGTTTAAACCAAACCTTTTTAAACTGTAAATTATGAGCTCAAATGAAATTAGTCATGTAATTGAATGCAAAAAGTAACCACTAACAATTCAAAATAAACTAATAAGTAATTGATTGGACCTAAGGTGTTTCTCCAGTGTTCACCCATGTTCGATATCTCATGCAAAAAGTAGTCAGAATTTGAAAAAGTTTAAGAACTTTTGAGTTAAACCAATTTGAATTGTACTTTAGCTATCTGAAGTACAGTACATATTCACTAATAATAAACCCAAGAAGACTATATTTTTGTTTGTTTGTTTGTTTTTTCAGCCACACCTGATGGTGTTATATGCAGAAATTGCTGCTAGCTCTGCACTCAGGAGTTACTCCTAGTGGTTTTTAGGGAACAATATGGGATGCCAGGGTCAAACTCAAGTTAGCTGCAATAATGCAAATACATTACCTGCTGTACTATCTCTCTAACCTAAGACTCTATCTTTTAATACCTAGGGAACCCAAGGAATAATCTCTAATGACCAAAATTCTGTGATGCCCAGAAAATGTACAAATTAAAGGTAGGAGAAATGACTAAGTATTGTAAAAGGAAGGAACTGTGAGAAATCCTCAGATGCTGATAATCTTTCAGATATTTATTATACCTTTCAACTCATATTTATTGCACTCTCCTCACTAGCTAATACGAGCCTGAAACAATTTGTTAATTCTAAATCTGCTAATTTCGCACAGAAATGCTGGAATAAAATACCAGTTTAATTGAATTCCCAAGAAGTATTTTTGATAAACAAACTCATTCCCTAAAAGAAGTAAGACTGTGCTAAAATCTGGTTTTGCTACCTACCCCTGTATACAAAGAAAATGTCTTTCTCTGTCTCTTTTTCTTCTCTCTCTGTGTCTCTCTGTTTCTCTCTCTCTCTCTCACACACACACACATATTAACTTTCATTGAGCTTTCTCAAGCCTGCCAATATCTGGAAAGCAGCTCAGTCACATTGGAGTAAGAATGTGATCATGAAATTTTCCTATACATGGATGTACATGGAATCTATTAAGCTAAATGAAATAAGTCAGAGAGAGAGAAAGATGCAGAATGGTCTCACTCATCTATGGGTTTTAAGAAAAATGAAAGACATTCTTGCAATAATAACTTTCAGACACAAAAGAGAAAAGAGCTGGAAGTTACAGCTCACCTCATGAAGCTCACCACAAACAGGGATGAGTTCAGTTAGAGAAATAACTAAGTTTTGAACTATCCTAATAATGAGAATGTATGAGGGAAATAGAAAGCCTGTCTAGAGTACAGGCGGGGGTTGGGTGGGGAGGAGGGAGATTTGGGACATTGGTGATGGGAATGTTGCACTGGTGATGGGTGATGTTCTTTACATGACTGAAACCCAAACACAATCATGTATGTAATAAAGTTGTTTAAATAAAAATAAATAAATAAATGAGTAAATAAATAAAGAATGTGAATCTCTCTGGCCACATTGAATATCAGGAAGAGAATTTGTCTGAGTAGGCATTGCCACTGAGACTAAAGTTCTAGAGCCACTAAATGTAAATCAGAGAAAAGCAGAGACTGACAATAACAGCCTCTATTTATCAGAAGTGACTGGATGGTTGTTATGAGCAGCTGTTCTTTTCCACTACTGACAGGCAGCAGGATTATATCTGGGAACAAAATTTCCTACAGTCATTTGTAAGAATAAAAACATGCTATTGAAGGACATTATAAAAAAAATCTTCCCTAAAAGTATTTGCATTGTTACTCATCAAACTATAGATATATACAGAGAATCTTATATGTATTTAAAAACATATATGTGCATATATTTATAATGTATATAAAAGGCACTCATTTGTTTATGTGTACAAAGAGGAAACAAGTGATACTAGAGAGAAAGGTTAATTCTATATATTAATAATGGAGAAATAGGACTTACGGGCCTGCTTTTAGAGATAGACAACATATTCTCCAGTACTATTAAGCTGTGATATGTTATATTCTAATGACACATTCCATTCCCACCTCACCAGTGATTATTGAAATCTTGCTTCGGTTAGTCAATTCCTTTCTTCACAAGCTTGACTAAAGAACTCTCCATGCAATTACAGCTGCACTTCTTCCTTACTACTGCTTCTTATATCCTCTTTGTGTCCCTGAGTCTCCAATTTCATTCTTTCCCCTTCTCTTTTCAATCCATCATTCTTTGTGAGGCACTGTTGGCTGAGCACTGCACAATAGGCCTTGTCTCACCCTATTTACCATGCCCATTAAATCTATTAGTCTCAGTACACCATCAGCTTTTAAAAGTGCCCCTTTCACTAACCTCCTTCTTACCTGTTCTAATGACATTGTTCCCTCTCCCACTGCCCTTTGAACACTCATGTCATTAAGCTCCAATTTCACTTTGCTTTTGATAATGACAAGATGGCTGCCCTCTATAATCTTACTCTGGAGTCTAACAGAGAGTACTTTACAGCAGCAGTCACAAGAGATACCTATTGATTGCTCCCTTTACATCTCCTTTCCTCAAGGTCCCAGGGCTGTTGGTAGTATTTGTGCAGTCTAAGCTCAGAAGGTTGTAACAGTGCAATTCGTTGACATAGAAGATGAAAATATAGAATAACTTAGAGACTCCTATCCTTCTTCACATTTCTCCATAATCGTCTGTTCAACTCTTCATCTTCATTCATTTGCTCAATTGTGTATTTACTGAGTACATTTGAACTACTGGGCACAATATTCTATCATTTTTGGCCCTAAAAGTAGAATCACTTGCTAATAGCACCTATATTATAATTGAAACCAATGTGAAATAGCACTTTCATATAAACCTCGTTTTCTCCTAGAAACAGTTATCTGGAATTTCCTCAAACTGGTACAGTGTATATTACTTAAAACTGAACTTGTGCTGTTAAACATCTGTTCTATCACCTTCATCCCTAACGTCAGATTGCTTGTTTATAGCACCTATGTTAGCATTGGAACCAATAAAAAAAAAAGTGTACTTTCATACAAACCTCATTTTTCTCTAGAAACAGGCAGCTAGAACTTCCTCAAATGGGTATAATGTGTGGTATGTGAATCTGCATGATGGATAAAAGAAAAATAAGAGGGTCACAGCAGTAGTGCATTTGCTTTGCAAACGACCGACCCAGGACCTATGGTGGTTCTAATCCCTGCATCCCATAAGGTCCCCAGTGCTGCCAGGAGCGATTTCTGTGCAGAGAGTCAGGAGTAACCCCTGAGCGCTGCCGGGTGTGACCCAAAAAACAAAAACCAAAAAAGAAAAAAAAAAAGAAAAATAAGATACCCCCTTTCTCAAGAAGATTCCTTTTCAGATAGAAAGGATAGGAAGTTATATTTGCCAATTAACAATTACAAAACAACAATACAACATTTATTCAGGCCAGTGATAATCCAGCAAACAGGTTTCTTTTGTGTTCCTATCCAAGAATCAGAAAAGTTTTTATAGAGCAATGCCAATGAGACTGCACCAAAGTGAAAATGAGCTTTCACTCAAAACATGATTCAAGAGACTAGAGAAATAGAAGAGGTATTAAGATGATTGCTTTGCTTGAGATCTTACCTAGTTTAATTCCAAGCATCACATGACCCCCTGAGTATTCCTGGGTGTGGCTTTTGAGGTCCCCAAGAAGTTCCAGTGTAAGACAGGAAATCCCGGCATCATAAGAACCAAACAGTGTGCATCTGTAGAAAGTTGCATTAAACTGCTAGCCTGATTGGCTGAGAACTGTTAGGAGGGGCATTTAGGCCTCCTGTGCAGTGCTTAGGAGCCCCCTTCCACTAAACAAATTTGATTAGCCTAAGGAAAATAACTTAAAACTTTAGGTCACCTACCTATAAGGTGGTACCATAGGAATAAAATAAATGGAATATATTTTAGAGCCTGCTAACCCACTACTATTTCCTCTAATAATAAACTGGTTATTTTTATAAAAGATTAAAGTTTGGGGATCTTCTGAATGAATGTGTCATCTTTGACACTACCTGAGTTTAGGCAACACAGGTAATTTTCCCTTTGAAGTGTACTTCCTGCATCCATATTACCTATATGAGGGAATTTAGGCACAGGAAAATGAGTTTAGCACCTCTTCTGGGAACTTATTCATATCATTAAATAGAGCTGAATTTATTACATTAAAAGTCTCTACTTAAAAGGAGTAGAAACATAAACAAAAAATGGGTTCTAGTTTTGAAAAAGTTTTATAAACAAATTCTCTAATGAAAGCCATGGACCCATTTTTCTTGTATTTTTTCTTTTACAACAGAACATCCAAACTTTACTGCATGAACAGATTCCTACAAAAATCCTCTACTATTATTACCATCCTAATGATTTTAAAGACTCCATTAAAGAAGTGGGAAATGATTGTTGAGCATGTACAGACCACCCTAGCATTTTTAATTTTATATCAGACAAGAAAAATGTAACGTCTTTTGTTTTGTATTCAAGATAATTTTAACAGGATTGTCAGAAAAAGTAATATTTTACCCAACGGAATATTCAATGCCCCTTCAGGCACTTTTCAGAATTCAGAGCATTGGCACTTACTTAAAAACCAAATACTGAAGAAATGCATAACTTAGAGAGCTCAGGTGCTAAATTAGCAGAGACTAAGGAAAAGAATGAGTCAGGAACTTTCTTTCCCAGAATGCAATCTTGCTGTTAGCTCCAACTTTCCCAACTTATGTCAATGTGCTGAAGCCTGGTGTTGATGCTAAACCCACCTGACAACATGTAACTCCATTATAAGCAGTTAGACATACACTATTACAAATGTCTATTTTTACATATCAACAGAAATTCCCTTGGGAACTCTAGCATTCTTTTTGACTAGCTCTTCTGTCATCCCTGAGAACCAAGCTCCAATGGTGTTCCATTTTTTTTGTTGTTGGATGTCTTCAGAAGGTTACCTTTAGTTCCTAATTACCTCATGCAGCTGCCTAATGCAACTTTCAGACTCAATCCACAGTGGAGTATCCATTTTTACACTCAGCATTATCATTGACAGGTATGGAGAAAATGAAATTGCTCCTGTGACTGTCAGGAAAATGACAGTTGTATTCATTGACCCCCCCCCCCCCCGAAAAACTAGTATTGTGTTAAGAAATTTCCTAATGTTTCTTACTAAGGCATGCCAGAGTAAAAGCTTTGTTCTGCCATCTACTCTCCATGGCAAAAGCTGTATCGTTCACTCAACTACCACCATGTCAAATATATATATACATACATACATATATGTATACATATATATAGCTTATAGATAATTTAGAAGTCAAAAGTTATGATGACAAAAGTTATGATGTTCTTGAACTAACTCAAAATGGTGTCCAGATCTTAGGTCATAGCTGCTTTGTTTCAGGAATGATTCCAATAATAAAAGCACTCAATACAAACACATATATTCACTGATTCCTCGATTGGCCTAAGCATTTTTTATTTAATACTCTGAAAACTGCTTTTTGATATGAGAACAGAGTATTCACGGCAATGGTGACATTAAATCTTTCCACAGTTTACAAAAAGGAAATTATTATCATAGAGGTTTTTTTTTATTTTTTTATTTTTTGCTTTATCACAAAGAATAGAAATTCTTCCCAAAATATGAATTAAAAAATTAATAAGATAAAAATGAAGATTGTCCTAGGGATTCTGTTTTCATTATTAAAGAAGAATCAGCATTTTGTCAGATTGTTGGTTGTGTAGTATACCTTCTCCCAAGGCCCTTGCCTGGGTTTCCTGTTGATGCCAATTTCACCTGGAGAATCAGACCCACCCAAACCTGGGGTGGGGCAGTCTATTTTAAAGAAAGGAAACAGAGAGTCTGACTGGGGGAAAGGGTCCTCCCTTTCCCAACAAAAAGAAAACAGCCAGAGGAGAAGCAGCAGAGAGGAAGCTGCTTAGAATAATTTAGCATAGAAATCATGTGGGGAAAAGCATATGGTGGTTAGGGCCTTGGAATAAAGCAAGCTAACTTCCAAGAAAATTACTCTAGGAGTTATTGAAGAGAAGTATATAGACTGGTGGTGAGCATGGTGTTGGAATGATGTCTGCTATAGACCATCATTAATAGTATTATAAATGACAGCACCTAAATCATGATTTAAAAAAAATTAAATACAAGCTCTTGGTTTTTGTCACATATATTGAGAAGCTGGTTTCCCTGCCTGGGTAAACTGTCCAGCTCTCTGTCTGGCTCAGTTTGATCCAAGAGGCTGCTCAACCCCTCTGGCTATATGTACCTTTTGCCATGACTCCATCTGCTATGGAGTCAAATTGCTACTTGTGCAAATTCCTTGCTGCTGACCCATCCATCCTAGGTTTGGCACAAACATGGCAAGGCTACAAACTGTAGGCTGTAGGCAGCAGCCCCTGGAAACCAGCCTCATCAATCTATATGCAAAAAAAATGAACTCTTTCATGCCATTTTTAATTCTCTTTTCTATGTACAATGGAAAAAGAGTACAATACCTTCAGTGATATAATAGCAAATAGAATCTTGGCCTTCTCATTGGTTGTGAGCAAAACTAAAACTATTCACCAATACTCTAGGCTTGCTATCAAATTCAAGGTGGAAGTATATTTACCTGTACCATTGAAACTGGGAAAAGACGTGTGTAATGTGTGTATTTATTGGTGAAAATGGTATGTATTACTTGAAAGAGAAAAACATTTATAAGGCAGGTAATTTTTGCTTACTAACACTTATCAATATAGCCAGTTTTTCTCAATAGGAGGCTGTATAATCCCCTGTAAGCTCTCAAAATTTTCTAAAAGAACCACCTGTAAGAATAAAAAAATAGGCAATTAATGGTTTAGGACTAGGCATTTGACTCATAGGACATTGGAGATACAGTAAAAATAGATAAAAGGTTAGAAAGGTCCCAGTACAAACAAGATAGAAAAATGTTGCCCTAGACCCTGAGGCTATATCATCTTCATTCTAGGAGAATAAAACATGGCAGAGATTCTAACTGCCCTCAGTGGATATGCACAGTGTGCAAGAAGTAAAGATTTTATATTTTGAACGACTAAGGCTTTGGCTTTCTTCTTAGTGCAGTATAATATAGCCTAGTATGACATGCACATTATTGTTATTATTGTAATAAACTAATACCATCATATAGTTGTAGGGTAAGTTTTAAAAGCATAAATTTCTAAATGTTTAAAATTCTTAGAAGAGTTTACAGAGAGTTTTTAAGATCTTCTAGAATTTACCAGTTACACATAAACCTAAATAGAATGTTCTATATATTTATAGCATATTGGGTCTGAAAAGAAATATTGATTGGAAAAAAAGTAAACAAATACCTTTGGCTTTATCCTGAATACTGTTCATGCCTACTATTAGTGAAGAGTATTTATGAGTACATAACAGTTGTCAGTTTGTCAAGTAGACCTAGGGAACTAAAATTATTGTTGAATTGATTATTTGATCATCTTCAATATTTGAGAGCTAAGCACACAATGATTTTTTAATCTTTATTTAAACACCATGATTACAAACATGATTAAGTTGTATGATTACAGTCATGTAAAGAACACCCCCCTTCATTAGTGCAACATTCCCACCACTAATTTCCCAGATCTCCCTCCTTCCCAACCCCCTACACCTGTACTCGAGACAGGCTTTCTACTTCCCTTACACAATAATTTTTAACATCAAATAAAATCCAAACCAGTTCAAAGCAGATTTACAAGCTTAATAATTCTATGAATTTGAAGCTACAGAAATAACTGTACTGCTCAAGGTTTTTTAGCTTATTAAGTTATATTAACTTATTTTATACAAATAAAATTTTGGTATAAAGCTTCACACCACTGTAAGAGCATAAGTCTCAATTCAGTGATTACAATGTTCTAGAACCATCACACTATCAAAATGATCTTCTTAATTTTTCCTACCCCACTACTAATGAATTAATCACAATATTTGATGGTATTGTTCAGATGAGCATTTAGCTAAAGAAAATAAATATTGAAGAACACACATATAGACAAACACAGCTGTTGCCTAATCTTTACCCAACAAAGTTTTATCCAACTGTTAAATTCTTTGAGGCAAAAATGTAACCTGTAATGTGAAAATTGTTGTTAGCCATTTGGTAAAGTAGGGGTAGAAGGAGGTAGATTAAAAGAAGAGTGTTTCCATCTCTCAACCACTCAGCTTGACTACCAACACCCAGGAAAATGCTTAGTTTTAATCAGAACTGACAAAGTTTGCCATAATTACCTACATAACATGAACACTCATGTCCCACCAGCCTCCATAAGGCAGCCATCAAGCTGTGCCTGAGTTGTTCTATCTGTAATAGGAGGTAATCCCTATAACCTGATTTTTTCCTTGGGTATTAGACTCAGAGAAGAATAAGGGATTGTTCTTTGCAGGAAAGATAAATCAATTCTAACTTAAGCACATGCACTCCAGGTCCAATGACTTTCTTTCACAACAACAACAAAAATCTCAGAAGGTTGGCTTTTCAAGCACAATTTTTTAAGCAAGGAAGCTGAGGCATAAGGTCTCCTTAAGGAGTAAACCACAGAAAAAGTAAATAAACAAACAAACAAAAAACCCCTTCTTTATATAGTATGTTAAGGAGGGGGAAAGTGTGAGTGAGTACTTTGGGGGGGGATGTTAAGGCATACAAGGGAGTGGGACAAAGGATGTGAACAAAGGCAGAATGTTTGGGAGGATTAACATCTGTTTATCTCAGGCTCTTTTCATGGCATTCAATACCAGAATTTTTCTTTCATTTCTTTGTTTGTCTGGTGGCCACATCCAGCTGTATTCAAGGTTACTCCTAGCTTTGCTTTTAGGCATCATTTCTAGAGATGTTACAGGAACCATATATGGTGCATGGAAATCAAACCAGGGTTGACCACACTCAAGGCAAGCTTGGGTCTCTCTAATCTTAACCATTTTTTAAAACTTCATCCTTCCTATTCCCTTCAAGTTCTTATATTGCTGTTTCACTTTCTTCTACACTTGATTGAAGTTCTGCCAAACCAAAGAAGAAATTTCAACAATAGAAATACTGTCATTTCTCAGTACAGATGGGTAGAAAATAGAGAACTTGGATTAGAAAGAACTTCTAGCTTATTTCCCAGCCAGTTCTGTGAAAAGTAAAGGATTGGTCAAAGACAGATCTGAGCAGAAGTGGGTATTTTGTTTAATTCTTTATGGTTCATCTGTCTAAAAAAAACTGGTGGTGATAAACTGAATATAATCTCACTTTTATATATGCTTCCTTGATTCTATATCAAATAATGTTAATTAACCTCACTTTGAACAGGCAAAGAAGTTTAAATAGAACCATGAAACATAGGTTTCAAAGTAAAATACTATTGTTTGCATTATTAACAAATTTTTGTTGTAATTTATCTTTTTCTAGTATTTTTAGCTATATAAATCAGTTGTGATATAAACTGCTGCCCTAGAAAATTATTTTCCACTCTGTTATTATTCAATTGAATACTCACAAAGTCTTTAGTAAACTGAATATATATATTGGTTTAAGGCCACACCTAGTGATGTGTAGGGGTTACTCCTACCTCTGCACTCAAAGGTCATTCCTGGAGACACTGGGGACCATATATATGGAATGCTGAGAATAAAACCTACGTCAGCCACATAAAAATCAAGCTCCTTATAGTCAAAGCTATCTCCTGATAACCAAAAAATAATATTTTTTTAGGTCTCTGACCTCCTCTTTTTTAAAAAATAAATTTTTTCTTAATTTTTAAGATGTTCAATGAAAACCACCATCATCTGTTTGGTTATAAAACTCTTAAAGCAAAACATTCATGGTCACAAATTAAAATAATTAAAGGTAACAACGTTTTACTTATTTTTAGTTCCAAACAAACAAACTCTAAATTTATTAGAAGACCAAATATATGATTCACTTTCTAATTTACCGTTCTGGACAATTCCCCTCCCCCCTCTTCTGGACAATTTAAATAGAACTAAATATTTCTTATCACTTTAACCTTTGTTATAAAAACAATTTCACTGTGTTTTATAATGAATTTCAATAGCTAACTTCATATTTCCCTGTTGTTGTAAATCACATTATTATACACACTTAATCATTCCTTTAAAAATATTAGATCATTCATTCCTTCAGGACAGTGCATTCCATTCACCTCAGTATAGGTGATAGAGATCTAGCAACAGTTGTTCTCAATAGGATTAGGGATTAAAATATAAAAATGACCATGAAGATTTTTTTTCAACTGCATGTCTATCTTCACATTAAGATGTGTGGTCTAGAAAAATTCCTCTGATGTTCTGACATTCACAGTTTTGTCAAACTTTTGTAGCCCTTTGACTAGAACAGAAAAATAAAGCTTGGTGCTGTTAATTTATTTTTTTAACTAACATTTGCATCTAGAAATAGTTTCTTTCTTTATTCAAAAAGCCTCAAATTTATTTGGGAAACAGAATTATTGATATTTTTTAGTTAAGATTCTAATTGCTTGTCTACTTCTGTTTTTCTATCTCTGTAGGAAAATGTACCCTCTTTTTCTTTCACCAAATTGGCAAGGTTTACTTAGAGAACAGAATCCAAGGAGTTGACGATCACTACCAAACACCTATGTCTTAACTGGCTTTGCCAGATCCTAGTAGGATAAAACAGCAGCCCATAGGCCAAGTCTAAAACACAGAAAGTGAAATAGCTTCTATTAAAATAAGAGATTAAAGCACTGGGCTTTTCAAACCAGGCAAAAGCCCCCAAACCATAAAATTATCTAGATGCATGTGATTGGGAAGGACTAATTAGAGGAGAGGATCTCATTTTATTTTTCTAACCAGCCCTGTCTGATCTGAAGCCATGACACCCCCTCACTTGTTACCTAGCAACACTTCTTTGTATATATAAGGTTACTCTATTCCTGCATTGTTAATCTATTTATTTGCCATTTTAAACGTCCTTATCCTCTTTTTAAAATATCCCACCCGAGTGTGATTAGCCCTGAGCTCCAAAATACCAGAGAGCAGTCAAGTAAATGATTTCAAATGTCACTCTACAGCCCCTTGCCTCAAAAGATCAGAGCTAAACAAATGCTGCAAATTTCACCTTGGTCTTTGCTTTTACAAGAAACCTCTCTCTCTCTCAGCCTCAGCCAACCATCCTCTGCTTAACTCAGAAACGTTGTCATCACTTTTATCTTGATTGAAAGAATATATGCAAGACTGGTTCTTTTTAACTCAGAAAAAAAAAATAGGACTGTCGATTTAAACATTAACTGGTGTCCAATCTAATCATGAAGCTAAAAACAGATTTTGCTTCTGCATGTTGCAGTTTCTCAGAAAATAACCACCCAACTAAACCTGACAATTTCACCTAAACCCTAGCAATATGTAAATAGGTAATCAGCAGCATTTGGAAATGTATTTTTTAATCAGGTAGTTTAGATGCATAATCACCTCCAAATCAAGCTCCCATTAAAGGCCATTAACTCTTGAAGGAAGAAAACTCAGTTAGCTGTCAGAATTCTATCAGAGATAAAGAGGTACCAGCTCTACCTTTAATTCTTGGCAACCTAGGTTTACACTTAGCTACTAGTTGACTCTTCTTTTTATCCTCCTTTAAGAGACAATTGTGATGCTTTCCTGAAGGTAAAAAAAAAATTGGGAACTTAACTAAACAATGAACACTTGGTTCTTGCAAAAGAATTGCTATCTCTTTCCCATTTCATATGTTCTTTCAGTGCTTTGAAAATATTCCTCAAAATTCAATGCCTAAATAACTCTAGTATACAATATCTGAGGATATACTAATATGTAATGTATACTATTGCAATCTAATATATTTAAGTAAATTTATTTAAAATGACACGAAATTATTCTAAAACAACCTCTATTGCAAGAAGCAATATCCCCATTCATTTCAAAATAATCCCAAAACCTCCATTGCAATTCTTGTAGGGTTTATAAAGAAAGGAATTTGAAAGCATTTGTTGGTTATCTTCTATAGTGCTTAGTGAGGGTTAAGGGCAACAGGTGGACCTAAGTCCTGGGATGTGAGGCAGTGGGGTATATAGTCTGCCAAATTTAGATAACTCAATTAAAAAAGCCCCTTTCACCCTTACCAGGAAAAAAACTGGGAACAAGAGGAGAGGGCAAGCATGAGTGACAACTGTGGGATTTTCTCTCTGGGGTCATTAGCTATGTTTATACCTCTATAGCATAACTGTGTTGCCAGCTATCATGGGTATTTTTGCCTTTACCTCATTTCATCACTCAGTGCAGAAGGGCAGAGGTGAAAGCCCATAAATTCACACAGCTGTTGGCTGGGAGAAGGCATTTGAAAAATAACTCAGTACATAGGCCTATCTTTCACTCTCTCCAACCCTCTCCAAAACCAAGAGTGCATGCAAACTCCTGCAAAATCTTTATCCCAGGTTAAAGCTAAGCACTGTTTCTAGTTCCAGCCTGAGGTATGCAAAGATTTTCTCAGCAGGAAGTCACTCATAGACATCACATGAATATTTAAACAATGGGAAGCCAGCAAAAAGATTCTTTCACGCTGCAGGATGATAGTGACTTCTGAAATTATCACAATTATCATTCCATTATTGCAAAACAAATGACCTGATTTATTATGCTCTGCCTCTGCTCATCTCTGGATCTCTTCCTGATATATTACACAACCGGTTACTTAGGCATTCTACACAAACAGCATTTGTATCGACTACTTCATTAATATTTTGATTATTATAAATCTCAGGAACTCAGTTTATATCCTGAGCTAGAGCCAGCTTTTCCCCAGCCCTTTTCCCTTGAAGATGATCAGAGAATTTTAGAATGGGATGAGGTGATGCAATTTATGATTTATATCAAAAGATCTCAATGTATAACCCTTCCTTTTGGTACAAAAAATATTAATATCTTGTTGCAGAAAAACAAATAATAACAACCACAACCACAACAAACCAGTTGTTGAATAAGCTGGAAAAAAACTCATATTCCAGACATCTAGGCAGAAATTCTATTTCCCATCACAATTCCAGTAGCACACGGAACAACATACCTTAAGTTTTTTTCTATTTATTTTTCCTTGAAGAACTAAAGATTAAGAAGATACTCATTTCATAGAGGAATCATAAGAATTAAGTCATCTGAGACCAGAGTGAATGCAGGAGGTCGCTGAATGGAGTGAGTAGAAAGCGGCCATTCAAGGGAACCTGGCACTCCCGAAACAGGCCAAAGTGAGTGCAGGACGTCGCAGACTAGGGCGGGTGGAAAGTGACTATTCTAGGGAACCTTGAGCTCTCAGAACAGGCCAGAGTGGGTGCAGGAGGTCACAGACTAGGGCGGGTGGAAAGTGGCCATTCAAGGGAGCAGGGACAGACCAGAGAGTGAACCTGCACTGTCTGGCTTGAAGGGAGTGATGATTGGTCAGGCTGGACTGAGGACAGGGGAAGGTCCAAAACTCAGCGACATCACCCAACATCTCACATAGAGCCACATCCCGAGAAGAAACCCAGCCCCACACCACAGGTGGCAAAAGCGGGCTGAAACCTGAAGGCAATGCACTTCAAGCCAAGCCAATAAATGCAAAGAAAGATGGGTAAACCACGGAAAACATTAACAACAGGGGAGATGGAGAGAAATCAGAACAAGTTCCCAAGTCCACCAAAATGCGCAGACCCAAGAGAGGAAGACCTAAAAGCAGCCATGAGAATAGAATTCCAAGCCATGCTAGAAGAAATGAAAGACACACTGGCCAGAGATTACAATAAATAAATAGATGAACAAATGAACCAATTTAAACAAGAACTCCTACAAAATATGAAAGTATCCATACAAACAGAATTAAATGAAATATGTAAAACTATAGAAAGCAAGAAGAGCAGAATCACACAGCTCAAGAATCACATAGAACAACTCAAAGGTAAACTGCAATCAAAAGACAACAATGACACCAACAAAGAAATAGAAGGAAAAGCACTGGAAGTAAAATCCAGTATTTAATGAACAAAGACAAAAGAAACAATCTAAGAATTGTAGGTATACCAGAAGGGGAGGAAACAGGGAAAGGGGAAGAAAAATTAGTCAGGGAGATAATAGCAGAAAATTTTCCCACCTTCTGGAAAGACACATCTGAGCAAATCCAGGAGGTTAAATGAGTCCCCAACAAAATAGACCCTAACAAACCAACTCCAAGACACATAGTAATTCAAATGGTAAGAAACAAAGAGAGCTTCCTGGGAGCCGGGAGTCTAGCAGGAGGAGGTTTGGCAGGCCCCCGCCATGCCGGAGGCCTGCTTGACCAGGCCTAGTGGGGGTGCGGGACTTGGGTAACCCCAGCACCCCTCTACCGCCTTGCTCCAGATCTCCAGGGCTTCCCCGGGCCAACGCCTGGGCAAGCCGGTGAGTTGGGTCCCTTGGTGGAGCTTGAAGGTACCCTAGGCCTTCGCCCACTATCCATGCAGCTCCTTAGGGAGGGTCTGGGAGGGGCTCTGAACTTCTGGTCTCCCAGCTTCTTGAAGGATCTCTCCTTCCTGGGAGCTGGGAGTCTAGCAGGAGGAGGTTTGGCTGGCACTGGTAATCTTTGTCCAGTCTACATTTTCAAAATCGCGTGGGGGCTATTGCCCCCGCACGCACAAGAAACATTAATAGTACTCTCACAAGAAACATTAATAGTACTCACTATCATTGAATTATGTTTTTATGTATGCAGAATGTCCATTTTGTACTCTGCCCTTTTGCATACCCCTTCATAAGTTCATATTTCTCTTTAACTTCTTTAACTCCTATCATCATTACTCCTTTTTTACCCTTTCTAACTTAAGTACTGTAAGTCCTAAGTCACAGACCAAAGTGGTGCCCTAGAGTTAACACCCACCCAACTATTTTAAAAGGCATAAAAAGGACACATATCTTTTCAACATTTTATGGGTGTTTTCTTTGACGGCTATAATTTTTGCTAAATACTTTCTTATACAGTGATGATCCCCCTCCCATGTTTTTTATCTTCTCTTTGTGAACTACTCAATATGGAATTTGGTGTGTAAGAATCCCTCAGTTTAATACTTATGTTTGAACCAAGTCATGGGTCTTGTTGGAAATGTTCTTACTCCCCCATATATCTGATAGCACCATGTGGCTTTATATCTTGTTTGCGTAGGCACACTAACATAGGAAAATACTATACATACCAATAAGTTCTTATCTAATAGAAATAGGAACACACAAATCTTGTAGTGCAATGAGACCTTACACCCTGAACATTGACATAAAGACCTGGCACAGCCTCAGAAGAATGGGCATTCTCCATTTACCCCTTGATCTACAGAAGACATTTACAAAACATCCAAGGTTGTATATAACATCACCAGGAGGCATTCCTGTACCAGGGATGACCCTACAGCTGCTCTGACATCAATCTACTCAAAAGAGACACCCCTTAACACTGAGAAGACAACAAGAACAATGACCTGCTTACTGGACAGGACTTGCTGTATTGCCCCTTAATGGTGAGGTTTGTCTATAACATCACCTGGAAGCAATCCTCTACCACGGAAGACCCTACCACTGCTCAGACATTGTCCTGCTCAAAAGAGACTTCCCTTAACACTGAGAAGACTTAACAACAACAACCTGCTTACAGGACAGGGCTTCCTGCATTGCCCTTTCATGGTGAGGTGAAACGAGAAGGCACTCCACATCATGACTTCAATGTAGGACATGCAGATTCCAGAATCTTTAATACAGAAACATGAGACCAACAACAGAGACTGTGTGATAAGTGTGTTGGCACTACGGACAATGTCTTGGATCAAATGATAACTTGCCTGAGGCCTAGAGCTGGTCTTATGCCAGGAAACTTCAGGGGTAGGATCTCTTTGTATTTAGGCCAAGGTTATTCCTTTTCATGCCCCTCATATTTTGGTGGGCCTATGCAAACAACAATTGCCACTCTAACACCGTTTTTACTGTGCTCCTTTGACTCTAATCCTTAAAACGCACCCACTTAAAATTTGAGGTTAACTTAAGCTAATATGCATGTACATGGAAATGTAAAAAATACTATGCCTCTAATGTTTAAGGAGTTACATAAGTTTGATGGCTTTAGATTGCCTTGTGTGCTGTTAAGAAATATTATAATATGCTACAATCTGGGAACTTGAGGGACAAAGTAATTGCACATGGATTCTGTTTTATTTATCTTGACTTTCTTTGGTGAAAGTTCAAAGTTAAGATATCAGCAAGGGGACTTCTGAGAATTATGGTATGGGTGATTGTCCTTCCACTGTAACTTTACCTTATCCTCCTTCTTTGCATCTTTTGTTCTCATAATTCAAAATAAAAAATTATAAAAAAAAAGAAACAAAGAGAAAGGTGACCTACTTAAAGCAATAAGGGAGAAAAAAACCCTCACATATAAAGGAAGGAACATTAGAATCAAACCAGATCTCCCATATGAAATACTTCAAGCAAGAAGACAGTGGAATGACATATTTAAACAACTAGATGAAAGAAATTTTTAACCTAGAGTCCACTATCCAGTGAAACTCTCATTCATATGGGAGGGAAGACTAAAATCATTCTCAAACAAAAATGAACTTGCACTATTTGTGCAAACAAAACAGACCCTAAATGACCTACTCAGAGACAAATTATACAATCCAAACCCCTGATTTTAACAACCACCCTAAACAACACAACTGCACAACAGCCCTCTTTGTCAATAATCTCATTAAATGTTAATGGACTAAACTCTCCCATTAAAAGACACATAATAGAGAACTGGATTAGAAAACATAAACCAGTTTTTTGCTGCCTACAAGAAACACACCTACAAGTATAAGATAGGCACAGGCTTAGAATAAAAGGATGGAAATCAATTATCCAGGCCAATGGAAATAAAAAAAAAGCAGGGACGGCCATTCTTATATCAGACCAAATTGATTCAACCTCAAAAAAGTGATCAGAGACAAAGAGGGTCACTACTTACTGATCAGGGGAACACTAGACCAAGAATTGCTAACGCTGGTTAACATCTATGCACCTAATGCAGAGCCAACAAAATATGTATGGCAACTGCTTGCAAAACTGGAGAAACACATGAAGGGAAATGTGATAGTAGTGGGAGACCTTAATACTCCATTATCACCACTGGATAGATCCACCAGACAGAAAACTAACAAAGAAATAAGAACCCTAAATAAAATATTAGAAGAACTAGGGCTCATAGACTTATATAGGGCCCTTCACCCCCAGAAGGCAGAATACACATTCTTCTCAAGTCCACATGGAACATTCTCCAGAATAGACCATGCCTTAGGATACAAATCTAACCTGCATAAAATTACAAAGGTAAGGATCATTAGAAGCACCCTGTCAGATCACTATGCAATAGAAGTCAAAATTGACTATAAAAAGAAACAATGAAGAAAATCCTGCGATTAAACAACATGCTGCTCAAAAACAGCTGGATCAAAGAGATACTCAAAGAAGAAATAAAAAGATTTCTAAGACAAACAACAATGAAGAAACAACTTGTCAAAACTTGTGGGACACAGCAAAAGCAGTAATCAGGGGGAAACTCATAGCAATACACTCCTATGTCAGGAAAGAGGAAAACGACAAAATTAGCAGGTTAAAGGACCATCTTAAGGAGCTGAAACAACAGCAACAAAGAAACACAGACACAATCAGAAGACATAAAATAATAAAAATCAGCTGGGTGGCATCTCCTTACCTAACCTGAAGCTATACTATAAAGCCATAGTGATCAAAACAGCATGGTACTGGTACAAAGACAGAGCCTCAGAACAGTGGGTTAGAACAGAATTTCCAGACATAAGCCCCCGGATATACAGTCAACTGATATTTGACAAAAGAGTCAATAACTTGAAATGGGACAAAGAAAGTCTTTTCAACAAATGGTGTTGGTACAACTGGAAACCACATGCAAGAAATTTAAAATTGACCCATACCTCACTTCTTATACAAAAATCAACTCAAAATGGATCAAAGACCTCGAAATTAAACCCGAATCTATAAAGTTTATAGAGAAGAAAATAGGTAGAACACTTGAAGACCTACATATCAAAAAGGTCTTCGAGGATGGAGCACCAATGGCAAGAACTTTAGCGTCAAACATAAACAAATGGGACTACATCAAACTAAAAAGCTTCTGCATGGCAAAAGAAACCCTACTTAACACAAGAAGACAGTTAACTGACTGGGAAAAAATCTTTTCACCCATCATATCAGATAAAGGGCTGATATCCAGAATATACAAAACACTCAGAAAGATGAGCCCCCCCCCAAACCAAATAAAGCCATAGAAAAATGGGAAGATGAAATGAATAGACACTTCTCTGACGAAGACCGAAAGATGGCCAACAAACACATGAAAACATGCTCACCTTCACTCATCATTAGGGAAATCCAAATCAAGACAACAATGAGGTACCACCTTACACCAGTGAGGATGGCTCACATCAAAAATAATAAGAACAATCTACGTTGGCAGGGATGTGGCATGAAAGGCACTCACATCCACTGCAGGTGGGAATGTCCCCTAGTCCAACACCTATGGAGAACAGTCTGGAAAGTGCTCAAAGAACTCAGAATTGAGTTACCATTTGACCCAGCAATTGCTCTCCTAGGTATCTACCCCCAAGTTGGAAGGACATTCATTCCAAAGTATGTGTGCACCCCACTATTTATCGTAGCACTCAGTATAATAGCCAAGTCTTGGAACCAACCTCGATGTCCAACAACAGATGAATGGATCATTAAGATGTGGTATCTATACACAATGGAATTCTACATGGCAGTCAGAAATGATACAATCACAGACTTTGCAGCAACATGGATGGACCTAGAACATATTACATTAAATGAAGTAAGCCAGAAGATGAAAGATAAACACAGAATGATAGCACTATTCTGAAGCACCTAGAACATACACCTTATATACAACTAATACTCAACTATCAAATAACAGGTTTTAACAAGGTAGAAACCCCAAACACTGTAACAGTCAACATATACTTGAGGGCCCGGAGAGATAGCACAAGCATAGCGGTGTTTGCCTTGCAAACGGCCAATCCAGGACCAAAGGTGATTGGTTCGAATCCCGGTGTCCCAAATGCCGGGTGTGACCCAAAAAAGAAAAAAAAAAAAAACTTATACTTGAGAGCAATGCTCAAAACACATAAAAGAGGAACAACACAAACTCTTGACTACACACTATACCACAAAAAAGACCAGCAACAGCAGAAACAGCAGCATAGAAAGACCAGGTAAGTAATCAGCCTTCTACTGCAAAGGCCCATAATAAGCCTTTAGGGATCTTATACAGGAATACAGGTAAAGGATACCATGGGAGACCACTGACTCCAATGGAAGCATGCCATAAAAATATGTTTTAATGCCTTAATCTTTCTATACTTAAAATAACCTCTCAGCTTTTCTGTCTACAGGCATTCTCGGATACAAAAGGTGGACAAACTAAGATTGCATCTTGGGGCTCAATCACAGGAGATACCATACCCAGTTTGCACTACGAGAATGTCCCAATAAAACTCTTTAACATTCCCCTTATCCCAAGGTAATACATTCATTTAGGACTTGAAGCACGTGATCACCCAAACCACCAAAGCAGCAACTGTGACCTATAGACTAATACTACAGGCCCTACTCATCGAACACACTCAAACAAACTAGCATTCCCTCGCTCTTTTCTCTAATTTTCTCACTACTGTTTTTTTCTTATTCTTTTTTCTTCTTTTTCTTTTTATCTCCTTTTCTTTTAAATTTATTTTCTCTTTTCTTTCCTGCCCCTTCCATATAATTTTCCCTTTCACCCCTTTGAAAATTTGACTGTCCCTTCACCCCGCAATCCCATCCAGATTCCCCAATTAAAACTCTTCACCCTCAATTCCTATTCCATTAGGCATCAAGAATGACCTCCTACCCCAGCGAACCAGTACCCAGCACCCAGTCAAACCCACACCTTGTTCCCTACAAGAAAAGGCAACCAACTCCCCTGCTGACTCATGCTGTGTGGTTCTCCTTACTAACCCTTCCTTATATGGACTGTTACTTGAAACCGGACTTAGCTCTACAAGTATCCCCCAATGCATGAACTCTTCCCAAGTCCTCCCTACCACAAATCTTTTGCCAATCTCAAGAAGGTCAGGTTGGAAGATGAAAAGGCTGCTGGGAACCCACACAAGAAAATCTCAAAAGACAATGGGGAAACCTATACTACCATCATAAGTATAAGACCTGTATTACACTACCTCTTTGCCTGCTTTTCCCCAAATGCAAGATACTTTCTTGCATCACCTTGTTCCTTTAATTAATTTTTTACTTCATTTCTTAAAAATCTTTTTTTGTGGGGGCCGGGCGGTGGCGCTAAAGGTAAGGTGCCTGCCTTGCCTGCGGTAGCCTTGGACGGACCGCGGTTCGATCCCCCGGTGTCCCATATGGTCCCCCAAGCCAGGAGCGACTTCTGAGCACATAGCCAGGAGTAACCCCTGAGCGTTACTGGGTGTGGCCCAAAAACCAAAAAAAAAAAAAAATTAAAAAAAAAATCTTTTTTTGTCTTATATATACGTGAGCACATATTTTTTATTTCTATTTTTATCTTTTCTGAGTGTATGACAGTTTTTGTTTTCTTCTCTCTCCACCCTCAAATGCACCGGCAATATAATGTAGCACCATTTCTCCCTGCAAAGGCACACTAAAAAAAGGGAAAATCTTACATATAAAAAAGAGATCTTATTTATTAGGGATAAGAACTCATACTTGTTTACAATACAGGGGTATCTCCCACCTTGAAAATATGTCACGTGGACCCAACTTAGACCCCAGATGATTAGACACCAACCGTCCAGCCTTGAACCCTGGACCACAAACATAGAAATGACACACTTCTTCGCAACAGCCACAGAAAACAAATCCCAACCAGGACATTCTTTTTTTTTTTTTAATGCATAATTTTTTTTATTTAAACACCTTGATTACATACATGATTGTGTTTGGGTTTCAGTCATAAAAGGAACACCACCCATCACCAGTGCAACATTCCCATCACCCAAGTCCCAAATCTCCCTCCTCCCCACCCAACCCCCGCCTGTACCCTAAACAGGCTCTACATTTCCCTCATACATTCTCAATATTAGGACAGTTCAAAATGTAGTTATTTCTCTAACTAAACTCATCACTCTTTGTGGTGAGCTTCCTGAGGTGAGCTGGAACTTCCAGCTCTTTTCTCTTTTGTGTCTGAAAATTATTATTACAAGGGTGTCTTTCATTTTTCTTAAAACCCATAGATGAGTGAGACCATTCTGCGTTTTTCTCTCTCTCTCTGGCTTATTTCACTCAGCATAATAGATTCCATGTACATCCATGTATAGGAAAATTTCATGACTTCATCTCTCCTGACAGCTGCATAATATTCCATTGTGTATATGTACCACAGTTTCTTTAGCCATTCGTCTGTTGAAGGGCATCTTGGTTGTTTCCAGAGTCTTGCTATGGTGAATAGAGCTGCAATGAATATAGGTGTAAGGAAGGGGTTTTTGTATTGTATTTTTGTGTTCCTAGGGTATATTCCTAGGAGTGGTATAGCTGGATCGTATGGGAGCTCGATTTCCAGTTTTTGGAGGAATCTCCATATCGCTTTCCATAAAGGTTGAACTAGACAGCATTCCCACCAGCAGTGGATAAGAGTTCCTTTCTCTCCACATCCCCGCCAACACTGTTTATTCTCATTCTTTGTGATGTGTGCCATTCTCTGGGGTGTGAGGTGGTATCTCATCGTTGTTTTGATTTGCATCTCCCTGATGATTAGTGATGTGGAACATTTTTTCATGTGTCTTTTGGCCATGTGTATTTCTTCTTTGTCAAAGTGTCTGTTCATTTCTTCTCCCCATTTTTTGATGGGGTTAGATGTTTTTTTCTTGTAAAGTTCTGTCAGTGCCTTGTATATTTTGGAGATTAGCCCCTTATCTGATGGGTATTGGGTGAATAGTTTCTCCCACTCAGTGGGTGGCTCTTGTATCCTGGGCACTATTTCCTTTGAGGTGCAGAAGCTTCTCAGCTTAATATATTCCCATCTGTTAATCTCTGCTTTCACTTGCTTGGAGAGTGCAGTTTCCTCCCTGAAGATGCCTGTAATGTCCTGTAGTGTTTTGCCTATGTGCTGTTCTATATATCTTATGGTTTTGGGGCTGATATCGAGGTCTTTAATCCATTTGGATTTTACCTTTGTACATGATGTTAGCTGGGGGTCTAAGTTTAATTTTTTGCAAGTGGCTATCCAATTGTGCCAACACCACTTGTTGAAGAGGCTTTCCCTGCTCCATTTAGGATTTCCTGCTCCTTTATCAAAAATTAGATGGTTGTATCTCTGGGGAACATTTTCTGAGTATTCAAGCCTATTCCACTGATCTGAGGACCTATCCTTATTCCAATACCATGCTGTTTTGATAACTGTTGCTTTGTAGTACAGTTTAAAGTTGGGAAAAGTAATTCCTCCCATATTCTTTTTCCCAATGATTGCTTTAGCTATTCGAGGGTGTTTATTGTTCCAAATGAATTTCAAAAGTGTCTGATCCACTTCTTTGAAGAATGTCATGGGTATCTTTAGAGGGATGGCATTAAATCTGTATAATGCCTTGGGGAGTATTGCCATTTTGATTATGTTAATCCTGCCAATCCATGAGCAGGGTATGCGTTTCCATTTCCGTGTGTCCTCTCTTATTTCTTGGAGCAGAGTTTTATAATTTTCTTTGTATAGGTCCTTCACATATTTAGTCAAGTTGATTCCAAGATATTTGAGTTTGTGTGGTACTATTGTGAATGGGGTTGTTTTCTTAATGTCCATTTCATCCTTATTACTATTGGTATATAGAAAGGCCATTGATTTTTGTGTGTTAATTTTGTAGCCTGCCACCTTGCTATATGAGTCTATTGTTTCTAGAAGCTTTTTGATAGAGTCTTTAGGGTTTTCTAAGTAGAGTATCATGTCATCTGCAAACAGTGAGAGCTTGACTTCTTCCTTTCCTATCTGGATTCCCTTGATATCCTTTTCTTGCCTAATCGCTATAGCAAGTACTTCCAGTGCTATGTTGAATAGGAGTGGTGAGAGAGGACAGCCTTGTCTTGTGCCAGAATTTAGAGGGAAGGCTTTCAGTTTTTCTCCATTGAGGATAATATTTGCCACTGGCTTGTGGTAGATGGCCTTCACTATATTGAGAAAGGTTCCCTCCATTCCCATCTTGCTGAGAGTTTTGATCAAGAATGGGTGTTGGACCTTATCAAATGCTTTCTCTGCATCTATTGATATGATCATGTGGTTTTTATTTTTCTTGTTATTGATGTTGTGTATTATGTTGATAAATTTACGGATGTTAAACCAGCCTTGCATTCCTGGGATGAAACCTACTTGATCGTAGTGGATGATCTTCTTAACGAGGCATTGAATCCTATTTGCCAGGATTTTGTTGAGGATCTTTGCATCTGCATTCATCAGTGATATTGGTCTGTAATTTTCTTTTTTGGTAGCGTCTCTGTCTGGTTTAGGTATCAAGGTGATGTTGGCTTCATAAAAGCTATTTGGAAGTGTTTCTGTTTGTTCAATTTCATGAAAGAGTCTTGCCAAGATTGGCAGTAGTTCCTCTTGGAAAGTTTGATAGAATTCATTAGTGAATCCATCTGGACCTGGGCTTTTGTTTTTCGGCAGACATTTGATTACTGTTTTAATTTCATCAATGGTGATGGGGGTGTTTAGATATGCTACATCCTCTTCCTTCAACCGTGGAAGATTATAGGAGTCCAAGAATTTATCCATTTCTTCCAGGTTCTCATTTTTAGTGGCGTAGAGTTTTTCAAGGTAGTTTCTGATTACCCTTTGAATCTCTGTCATATCAGTAGTGATCTCTCCTTTTTCATTCCTGATACGAGTTATCAAGTTTCTCTCTCTCTTTCTTTGTTAGGTTTGCCAGTGGTCTATCAATCTTGTTTATTTTTTCAAAGAACCAACTTCTGCTTTCGTTGATCTTTCGGATTGTTTTTTGAGTTTCCACTTCGTTGATTTCTGCTCTCAGCTTTGTTATTTCCTTCTGTCTTCCTATTCTTGGGTCCTTTTGTTGAGCATTTTCTAGTTCTATTAGCTGTGTCATTAAGCTACTCAGGTAAGCTCCTTCTTCCTTCCTGATGTGTGCTTGCAAAGCTATAAATTTTCCTCTCAGTACTGCTTTTGCTGTGTCCCATAAGTTCTGAGAGTTTGTGTCTTTATTGTCATTTGTTTCCAGGAACCTTTTTATTTCCTCCTTGATTTCATCTTGGACCCACTGGTTATTGAGCATGAGGCTGTTTAACTTCCAGGTGTTAAAGTGTTTCTTCTGAGTCCCTTTGGAGTTCACAAATAATTTCAGAGCCTTGTGGTCAGCGAAGGTAGTCTGCAAAATTTCTATCCTCTTGATCTTATGGAGGTATGTTTTATGTGCCAGCATGTAGTCTATCCTGGAGAATGTCCCATGTACATTGGAGAAGAATGTGTATCCAGGTTTCTGGGGATGGACTGTCCTATATATATCCACTAGGCCTCTTTCTTCCATTTCTCTCCTCAGGTCTAGTATATTCCTGTTGGGTTTCAGTCTGGTTGACCTGTCCAGTGTTGACAAAGCCGTGTTAAGGTCCCCCACAATTATTGTGTTGTTGTTGATATTATTTTTCAGATTTGTCAACAGTTGTATTAAATATTTTGCTGGCCCCTCATTCGGTGCATATATGTTTAGGAGAGTGAATTCTTCCTGCTCTACGTACCCCTTGATTAATATAAAATGTCCGTCTTTGTCCCTTACAACCTTCCTGAGTATAAAGTTTGCATTATCTGATATTAGTATGGCCACTCCAGCTTTTTTATGGGTGTTGTTTGCTTGGATAACTTTTCTCCAGCCTTTTATTTTGAGTCTATGTTTGTTCTGACTATTCAGGTGCGTTTCTTGTAGGCAGCAGAAGGTTGGATTGAGTTTTTTGATCCATTTAGCCACTCTGTGTCTCTTAACTGGTGCATTTAGTCCATTGACGTTGAGAGAAAGAATTGTCCTGGGATTTAACGCCATCTTTATTTCAAAATTTGGTGTGTCTTTTGGGTAGTCTTGTCTTAGATTAGGTCTTTCAGTTTTTCTCTTAAGACTGGTTTTGTGTCTGTGAAGTTTCTGAGCTGTTTTTTGTCTGTGAAACCATGTATTCTTCCATCAAACCAGAAAGTGAGTTTTGCTGGGTATAGTATTCTGGGTGAAGCATTCATTTCATTCAGTCTTGTCACAATATCCCACCACTGCTTTCTGGCATTGAGCGTTTCTGGTGACAGGTCTGCTGTAAATCTCAGGGAAGCTTGCTTGAACATGATTTCCCCTTTTGATCTTGCTGTTTTCAGAATTCTGTCTCTATCTGTGGGATTTGTCATTGTGACTAGGATGTGTCTTGGGGTGGTTTTTCTGGGGTCTCTTTTGGTTGGTACTCTTCGGGCATGCAGGATTTGATCACATATATTCTTTAGCTCTGGAAGTTTCTCTTTAATGATGTTCTTGACCATTGATTCTTCCTGGAAATTTTCTTCCTGGGTCTCTGGGACTCCAATGATTCTTAAGTTGTTTCTGTTGATCTTATCATAGACTTCTATTTTTGTCTGTTCCCATTCTTTGACTAATTTTTCCATTGTCTGCTCATTTGCTTTAAGTTTTTTGTCCAATCTCTCCTGCTGTATGGAATTGTTATGTATCTCATCTTCCACAGCACCAAGTCTATTCTCAGCTTCTGATACCCTGTCCCAGAGCTTATCCATTTTGTCATTCACTTCGTTTACTGACTTTTTCAGTCCTGTTAGTTGACATGTTATTTCAGTTTGGAGTTTTGTCATTTCTGCCTTCATATTTTCTTGGTTCTTATTAGTGTTCTGTTCAACTCGATCCATGGTTTCTTGGAGTCTGTTGAGCACCTTCCATATTGCTAGTCTAAAGTCCTTATCTGAGAGGTTGATTAGTTGTTCAGTCATTATCTGGTCCTCAGAATTGTCATCTTCATTCTCTATGTCTGATGCTGGCCTGCGTTGTTTCCCCATTGTCACACTTTTATTGTGGGTTTTTCTACGTGTTGTGGTGGTATTCATTGTCTATATGATGTAGGCAGCACACTCCTCTGGCTCCTCCCTTTCTGGATGGGCTGACTTGCCTCTAAGGGAGGGGAGTCCTCCGTGGATGAAGCCTCACACTGGGTCAAATCTTAGGCCCGAGCATGCAACAGAGAAGACAGTCCAGAGAGAAATGTTTGCTTCTGTGATATAGCGCCGTTCTTAGTGTGATTTTTCCTTCTTGTTGCAATGGAGTTCTTTCCTTAGAAAGAGTGCACGGCCGCGTAGCGTAGCGGAGCGGCCGTGCTCTTCTGAGCCTCTTTTTGCCCCACTCGCAAGAGTTTCACGCAAGAGGACAGTAGACAGACATAGACAGGTCACACTACAGTCTTTCGCAGCTGAGCCCCACTGGGCCGGTGTACTTTCGCGGATTTTCCCCGCCTGGTGTCACACACAGGGAGCCAGCTTTTGCAAAGGTTAGCCGGTTTTTATGCTCTGAAGTCCCTCCCTGAAAATGGCGTCTGGGCGAGCGAGGTTTCTGGAGGCTCTTTTTGCCCCACTCGCAAGAGTTTCACGCAAGAGGACAGTAGACAGACATAGACAGGTCACACTCACAGTCTTTCACAGCTGAGCCCCACTGGGCCGGTGTACTTTCGCGGATTTTCCCCGCCTGGTGTCACACACAGGGAGCCAGCTTTTGCAAAGGTTAGCCGGTTTTTATGCTCTGAAGTCCCTCCAACCAGGACATTCTTAACAGTGCTTGGACACCAACAAGTGCCAGCCCTAATATGATACCCTGACAACGATGAAAATGGAAACAACTTGACCTAAGAGTAAGTTATTCTACCTCACCAGCTAATGATAAGACAAAATCAGAAGACTCGTCACCCTTTGGTCTGTCCAAATGCCAAGATCGCGATTTACAGATGACTGGCTGACAGAACCATGGCCAGACTGTATATATCCTGGGACCAATAAAAAAGCCCTAGTCTAGGGTGTGAGCTATGACCTGCATAACAATTATGATCCCTAATTCCAGAGGTCTGTCTGAGAATATTGCAACAGAAGGGGACCTATGGAAACATAAGGGAAGGACCTATCCCAGGCCTATCCTAGGATCAGCGCAAAGACTAGAACCGCCAACCACAGAAGACAGATTAAAATAACACTGAGGGAACAGAACTTTTAGACCCACAAAGAAAGACATAATCATAAGTTCAACTCCTTGACTCATGCAGATACTGAAACCTCTAGATACAATGGTCTGATGTTATCACCCAGGATGGAGCAGAAGTCTTCCATACACCACAAAAGCACCAAGGGGAGAGTAAATGAACCTGTAAGAAGTCTATAGTTAATCCCATCACAATATACTTCAAGGGTAGAGAAACGCTGTATCTCTTAGGCAAAGGAAATTTCTTTCTGAATGACCCCAATATTTAGTGTGCATCTGCAGGAGGGGAAAAAAAGCACACAACAATATTTTATTATTATTTACTTATCTATTTTTTGTTGATTTCATTGTTGTGGTTTGGCTATTGAAGTGGATGTCTTCATTTATATTTATTTATTTATTTTCTTCTTTTCTTTTCTTATGTGCTCTGCCACATTTTTTTTATCTCAATACCATGGCTTTTATATAGTGCTTACCTTTTTGTTTTGTTTTGTTTGTTTGTTTGTTTTTTGAATGCTCATTCGATATTTTACTTGACAGTTCTTTATGTACTGTTGTGGTGTTTTACCTTCTTTTTCCACTTTGTCTCCCAAACCAAGAATGAAAACCTCTAGAAGGACTCTGCCCATTTCTGGAGTATCTGATTCTTTTTTTTCTTTTTTTTCTTTTTTTTCCTCCAGGTTATTACTTTTCTCTTCTTCAAACAAAACCACATAACTCGAACTATCTAGTCCAGCCTCCCAATTGGGGGGGGGAGATAAGGGAGATACCAAGACCAAATAGGTGTAAGACCACTAAGTAGTAAGCTAGGCATAGAGAGGACCACTTATTCTAGCAGCCCCGGGGGTAAGGGAAGAGGTTATGGGAAGAAGGACGAGAACGGAGGTGGAAGGAGGACAATTTGGTGATGGGAATTCCCCTGGTTTTATGTTAATATGTACCTAAAATATTATTGTCAATGATATGTAAGCCACTATGATTAAAATAAAAATTATATTTAATAAAAAAAATCTCTAAAAAATAAGAATTAAGTCATCTATAAAATAGCAAAAATACCACTTAACAGTCAATTCTTCCTTTAACCTCTTTAAAATTCTTTTGTTATTGGGCATCTTCATGTGCCCTATTTATAAACCAACAGTAGGATAGAGCATGTTTGTTTACCCTTTGAGGAAAACTCAGCACAAAGTGGTTATATCCTAACAGTGACACGGCAGGCCAGTAGGGAAACTCAGTGACAAAAATTCAAACAAGATACATACAAAAACATATTCTGGAAACATACATGTTGTAATAAGACAACTAATGATTCATGTGTCAAATTTGCACTTCTTCCACTGAAATCACCATTTACAGAGCTTTGGGAAGAGCATGTCTGCAATATAGTGATGATTTTAAATAAAATAGTGTGTCAAGCTGTAAGGGGAAAAGAAAATTGGAAGCATTTTGTATGTGCAGTGAAGTGGCATGACAAATGATTTTAAGTGTTACCTGTCCAGTAACAACTGTAATCAACCCTTTTTCTTCCCTGGATCTAGTATTTTTACAGAGGGAACAATATTATCATCTGGTCTCAAGGTGAATCAAAAATAGTTTGTTTCAAAAAAAGTTTGTTTCAGATAAAATACCAATAAAATCTTTAGATTAAAAAGTCCCATTTATTTTTTACATATAGTCCCATAATTTGCCAACCCTAGAAAATAATTAAGAGATAAGAGAGATAGAACATTTAGTAAGGAACTTACCTACATATGGTTTAGTCCTCAGCTTTCTATATTGTCCCTTGAGTCCAGCCAAAAATAATTCCTAAGTATAGAGTCAGGAATAACCCATAAGCATCACCAAGGTGGCCTAAAAGACAAAAACTATTAAAATTAAAAATATTGCTCCCAGCCACCATTTCAAAATCTCCAAGTCTGCGCAGGACAGAAGACCAGTAAGAACAGCCCCAAACCACCACCAACCCCCCACAAACTATATTCTAGTAGACCCTAGCTCAGCAGGGGTGGTATACAGTGACCTCAGGGTCATCCCATACATTCGGCATATGCAAAACAGCCCTTCCCTCATCCTTTCACCTCCAGACATTCCAGCCACCATCACAAAAGCCCAAGAAAATATCCAGCCCCAAATTCAGAAGAACAACCCATCAAACCAGTGATTAATACTACTTTTGTACTTGGGCAACATCGATTACCTAGAATAAATAAACCCCCAAACAGATATAACTCAACCACCTCTTACACAATTAAACAGGCCACTATTTCTTTTCTTTTTTTCTTTAAATTATAGTGACATTGAATCAGGGGCATTTCCACCACCAATGTTGTCCTCCCTTTACCCCTGTTCCCAGCATGTATCCCTTATCCCCCTACTTTGCCCCCCTCCCAGCTGCTAGTATAGGTCATCTCCTCTATGTCTAGCTTGTTGTAGATTGGGTATCGGTTCTATTGTCGTTGGCTTTGGATTTGGTGTTTAAGTCTGATCATTTTTTATTTCTACTCGATGTTTATATATATGACTGTTTAGTCATGGTACCCTCCATTATTTCTCCCTTAATTTTGTGAGGCAGAACAAGATGGTTCAAGTTATATGGTTCTGTTAGAAGGAAAGAAAAAGGGCGGGGGCAAAATCAGGGCAAAATCAAACAAGCATAAAATGGGAGGAGTCCTTCTAGAGGCTATAAATATCAATTTAAGAGAAGAAAGGTAAAAAGGAAGAAAAAAATAACAAGAATACAAAAACAATCAACCCAAAAAACCTAAAAAGCACCACAGCAATGAGCACCACAGCAATAAAGACAACAACCAAACAATAACCACAGTCCCGAGATAAAAACAAAACAAAGCACAAACAAAAGAAAACCCAAAAACAAGCAACAATAGCAATAACAAAAATTAATTTGTGCTTTTTATTGCATAGGCATAGTAAATATTGGGGAGGTTAGAAAGGGAATTCCCTTGGCCTAAGAGATACAGGGTTCTCTGCCCTTGAAATACACTGTCATGGGAATAATTACAGGCTCTGTACATGCTCTTCTTTCCCCTAGGTCCTTTTGTGATGTCTGGAAACATTCTGCTCAGTTGTGGATGATGGCTTTCCAGACCACTATTTTTTTGTTTGTTTGTTTTTTGTTTTTTTGTTTTTTTGAGGGCCACACTTGGCAGTGCTCAGGGGTTACTCCTGGCTGTCTGCTCAGAAATAGCTCCTGGCAGGCACGGGGGACCATATGGGACACTGGGATTTGAACCAACCACCTTTGATCCTGGATCAGCTGCTTGCAAGGCAAATGCTGCTGTGCTATCTTTCCGGGCCCAAAACTTAAACTTAAACTTCCTGACACTCTGGCACTCCAACAACCCACTCAATGTAAAGAACAATGGGGAAACTAAGGAAGACATGAGCAGCTGGGAATATGGAGAGAAATCCTAGCAAATTTCCATGTCCCCCAAAGAGCACAAATGATAGATGAAGACATAAGCATTTAATGTCTTAGCAATGGAATTCAAGGAATCACTAACTAAATAAATTAAGAAATCCATAGATGAACAATTCAAACAATTCAAAGAACTCTCAGAAGGGGCCGGTGAGGTCACTCTAGAGGTAAGGTGTCTGCCTTGCAAGAGCTAGCCAAGGAAGGATCGTGGTTTGATCTCCGGCATCCCATATAGACCCCCCCAAGCCAGGGGCAATTTCTGAGCACTTATCCAGGAGTAACCCCTGAGCATAAAACGGGTGTGCCCCCCCAAAAAAATAAAGAACTCTCAGAAACTGAGAGAATCCATACAAATAGAATTTAGATAACTAAAAATATGCTACCAAGTCATAATAGCAGAATTACACATATAGAGAATCGCATGGATGAACTTAAAGACAAAATACAAGCAATAACAATAAAAAAAGTTAATAAGGAGTTGGGAGACAAAGCATTGAAAAAAATGTAATGTACTTAATGAACAAAGATAAAAGAAATAATCTATGACTAATAGGAATTCCAGAATGAGAGAAAAAGGGAAAGGGAGAAAACAAGTAGTGAGAAAAATAATTACAGAGAATTTTCCCACTCTCTGGAAAGAGATGGCTATATAAATTCAAGACATGAAAAGAGTACCAAAAAATAGAGCCTAACAGATGAACCCCAAGACATATAATAAACAGAGGTCAAAGCAGTGGCGCAAGCAGTAGGGCCTTGCACATGCTAACCTAGAACAACCTTGGTTCAATCCCCCAGCATTCCATATGGTCCCTCAAGCCAGGAGCAATTTCTAAGCACAGAGCTGCGAGTAACCCATGAGCATCATCATGTGTGGCCCAAAAACCAAAAAAAAAAAAAAAAAAAAAAAAAAAAAAAAAAAAAAAGATATATAATCAAATGAAAAAAAAAGAGTAATTCTTCAAAGCAATAGCAATAAGGGAGAAAAAAATCTCAAGTACAAAGGAACGAACATAAGAATCAAATCAGATCTTCCACTTGAAACAATTCAGGCAAGAAGACAGTGGAATGACATATTTAAACTACTAAATGAAAGTAACTTCCAATCTAGCATCTAATACCCAGAAAAACCTCATTTACATGTGACAGAATTAAAAACATTCTCAGACAAAAAAGAACTTGCAATATTTGAGCTAACCAAACTGACCACACATGAACTATTTAAAGAGAAATTATGCATGGCTAAATACAAATGGCTAAAAGGCACATGAAAAAATGCTCCACATCACTAATCATCAAGGAGATGCAAATCAAAACAACTATGAGGTACCATCTCATGCCACAGAGATTGGAACACATCAGAAAGAATGAGAACAGGCAGTGCTGGCGGGGATGTGGAGAGAAAGGAACTCTTATTTACTGCTGGTGGGAATGTCATCTGGTCCAACCTTTGTGGAAAGCAATATGAAGATTTCTCCAAAAGCCGGAAGTTGAGCTCCCATACAATCCAGATATACCTCTCCTAGGGATATATCCTAGGAACACAAAGATACAATACAAAAATCCCTTTCTAAAACCTATATTCATTACATTGTTGTTTACAATAGCCAGACTCTGAAATAGCCTAGATGCCCTTCAATAGATGAATGGTTAAAGAAACTATGGTACATATGCACAATGGAATATTATGTAGCCATCAGAAGAGATGAAGTCATGAAATTTTCCTATACATAGATGTATATGGAATCTATTATGCTGAGTGAAATAAATCAGAGGAAGAGAGATAAACACAGAATGGTCTCACTCATCTATGGGTTTTGAGAAAAATAAAAAACATTTGTGTAATGAATCTCAGAGACAAAATAGAGGAGGTCTGGAGGGTTCAGCTCCTGACATGAAGCTCACCACAGGGATCGTTTAGTGCAGTCACATAAATAATTACACTGAGAACTATCATAACAAAATGTGACTGAATGAGGGAAGTAGAAAGCCTGTCTAGAGTACAGGCCGGTGTGGGGTGGGGAGGAAGGACACTTGGGATATTGGTCATGGGAATGTTGCACTGGTGAAGGATTTTATATATATTATATATATGTCAAAATATATATATCAAAAAATCAAAAAAAGAAAAGATAAGATAAGGCCTCCCAATTCTTACCACAGGCTGTGTTCTTTACACTGACTGTATAGAAAGAGGAGGTACAGTAGATGCACCCCATATACACCTCAACCCAGGCCCTGTGCCTGGGTTGTGAATTGGGGGACAAAAAAAAAGCAATTACGCAAACCAAATTCCCAATTGTAATAACAACCCTTCACAATATAATTAACAACAACCCTAAATGGCAATAATTTTTTTAAATGTCAATGGACTAAACTTATTAACCAACACAGAGTAGAGGGTTGGATCAGGAAACAAAACTCAGATCTCTGCTGCCTGCAGGAAACACACTTAAAAGTTCAGGATAAACAAAAGCTAAAAGTAAAAGGATAGAAATAAAGTATACATGTCACTTCGGGGGGGGGGGGGATTGCATTCAACTTCAAAAAAGGCACTAGATACTAAGATAGACACTACTTATTGATTAGGGGAATATTAAGCCAAGAAATACTAACTCTGATCAACATTTATGCTTCAAATGTATAGCCAGCACAATATGTAAGGCTTTTGCTCACACACCTGGAGAAATATATGAATGAAAATAGCAGTGGGAGATTTTAACAAAACATTATCACCACTAGACAAATGCACCAGGCAGAACACTAGCAATGACATAAGAACTGTAAATGAAAAACTAGAAGAACTAAAATTAATGGACTTATACAAGGCCCTCCAACCTCAGAAATTAGAATGCACATTCTTCTCAAGTGACATGGAACCTTTTCTAAGATAGACCATGCCTCAGAACACAAATCTAACTTACATAAAATCACAAATATAATAATTATACCAAATACCCTATAAAACAACTGTACTCAGTTAAGTTAGAGAACCCAGAAGAAATGGACATATTACTGGAAAAATATCATCTCCTGAGATTTAATAAGGAGGATGTAGAAAGCCTAAACGGGGCAATCACAACAGAGGAAATTAAAACAGTAATTAAGATACCAAGAATAAAAGTTCAGGAACACATGGTTTTACAGATGAATTCTATCAAACATTTAAAGAAGAATTAGTACCATTAATCCTTAGGCTCTTCCAAAAGATTGAAAAGATAGGAATTCTCCAGAATTCCCTTTTTGAGACTAATATCATGCTCCCAAAGTTGACAAAGATACCACCAAGAAAGAAAACTACAGATCAATATCTTTAATAAACATGGATGTAAAAATTCTTAACAAAATCTTAGCTAACCGAATGCAGCAACATATCAAAAAAAAAATTATACACCATGACCAAGTGGATTTCATCTCAGGGAAGCAAGGATGGTTCAACATATGCAAATCAATCAACATCGTACACCACAACAACAAAAAGAAAAAGAAAAACCACATGATCATATCAATCAATGCATATGTAAAGAAGGCATTGGACAAAATCCAACACCCATTCATGAAGAAAACATTCAGCAAAATAGGGTTGTAAAGAACTGTCCTCAAGATAGTAATAGCTATCTATAAGAAGCCCACAGCCAACATTATCCTTAATAGTGAAAAGCTGAAAGCATTTCCGCTGAGGTCAGGCACTAGGCAATGTTGTCTGCTCACTGCACTCTTATTCAACATAGTATTAGAAGTCCTAGAAATAGCAATTAGACAAGAGAAGAGAATCAAAGGAATTCGAACAGGGAAAATAGAAGACAAACTATCTCTATTTGCAGAGGATATAATAATATACATCAAAAACCCTGAAGAGTTCACAGAAAAGTTTCTAGAATTAATAAACCAACACAGCAAAGTGGCCAGCTACAAAGTCAATACAAAAAAGACAGTAGAATTCTTTTATACAAATAACAAAGCAGAGGAGAAAGAGATAAAGGAGTCCATCTCATTTGAAATAGTATCTAAATATATCAAGTACCTAAGAATCAAACTAACAAGAGAGTGAAAGACTTATATTATGAAAACTTCAAAATGTTTCAGAAAGAAATTGAAGTGGACCTAAGGCATTGGAAGAACAACCCATCCTTATGGGTAGGAAGAATCAACATCATCAACATCATCTTACTTAAACTACTATACAGATTTAATACAACACCTATCCAAATTCAGGCTTCATTTTTTTAAGTACTTAGAACAATCAGTTAAAAAGTTCATGTGGAACCACAAAAGATGTAGGTTTGCCAAATTCATATCGAAAAACAAGAAACTGGGTGACATTTCTTTACCTAATCTGAAGTTTTATTATAAAGCCATAGTGATCAAAACAGCATGTACTGGAAGAAACACAGAGTCTCAAACCAATGGGTCAGAATATAATATCCAGTGACATACCTCCAAATATATGGTCAACTAATATTTGATAAAGGAGCCAAGAACTTGAAATAGAACAAAGACAGTCTCTTCAACAAATAGTGTTGGAACAACTTGATAACCACGTGTAAGAAATTAAAGATTTATTCATACCTCATACCTTACACAAAATTCAATTCAAAATGGATTAAAGACTTTAAAATCACACCTGAGGTCATAAAGTTCATTGAGGAAAGCATAGGCAGAATGCTCCAAAACTTATACCTAAAAAGTCTTTGATGATAGAATGCCAATGGCAAGAGCTATAGCATCAAACCTAAATAAATGGGAGTAAAAAGTTTCTGTATGGCTAAAACTAGAAGATAGTTAACAGAATGGGGAAAAAAATTCTTCCACTTACACATTAGATACAGGTTTGATATCTAGGATATATAATGCACTCACAATGGTTAACTCTACAAAACATAAAATAGCCATCAAATTGGGGAGAAGAAATGAACAGACATTTCTCTGAGGAAGATGAACAGAGGCACAACAGACACATGAAAACATGTTCCTCATCACTTATTATTAGGGAAATTCAAATCAAGAAAAAAATGAGGTACCATCTTACACCAGTGAAGATGGCACATATCAAAATTAATAGGACCAATCCCTGTTGGCTGAGATGCATAAGAAAGGAATTCTCATCCACTGCTGGTGGAAATGCTGCCTGCTCCATTCCCTATGGAAAACAGTATAGAGGGTTCACAGTAAACTGAAACTTGAGAAGCCATATGACCCAGCAATCCCTTTCTTGGATATCTATCCCTAGGACAGAAAGACATTTATCTAGAAGTATGTATGTTCATCACTAATAATTGCAGTACCCAGTACAATAGCTAAGACTTATAATCAAGCTAGATGTCCAACAAAGGATGAGTTGATCATGAAGATGTGATACATATAAATGGAATGCTACATAGCAGTAATAAATGATATAATCATGCAATTTGCAGCAACACAAATAGAAATAGAAAATTTTATGTTAAATGAAGCAAGAAAAAGAAGGGTAAATACAGAATGGTATTTCTTATATATGGAATTTACAATAACTCCATGAAGAAACATTATGGTCTAACTTAAGGGTAGATACCACAAACACCATAGATGTCAGGGTATATCGAGGAGAAGGGAACAACTCAAGTGGAAGAGGGGAAACACAAAGCCTCTACTGTCTTTTCTACTACAAAGTAACCTGCAACAATGAAAACAGCTGTTTGGATTGAACAGGTGTTCAACCTCTCACTAAAAAGGTCTATAATAATGTTCTAATGTTTTTATCCACAGAATCAGGTGTAGTCTATGATTGTATGCCAGGGATTCTCACTGCAGTGCTCATTATCAGTATGTTTTAGTACATTAATTTTATTATGTATAAATTCACTCTTCAAATTATTTGTCCACAGTTCTTGGAGATATAGATTGGTCACCCTAATTTCTCAATTCTATCACATTAGAATTCAAATACAGTGCTCACTATGACAATGTCTTGACAACTGACTCCAATTTACCCATTTTCTTTTGATTATGTCTGCTACTATGACCTAAAGCTTATGACCATAGAGACCACTGAAATAGGCAAGAGCACACCATAGATTTTTGTTAGAGGCTCCACTCATTGAGTTTTTACAAATTAAAAACATTATACAAATGTTTTTACAAATTACTATTACTTTCATGCACAAGTCATGGTGGATGATACTATGTAGGGTACACTCCTCTTATAGTGATTATTACCATATTGCTTAGTACTCTAGATGTAAAAACTACCTTGATTCTAAAATGCTCCAAGCACAATCTATATCCAAAAGCTTCATTTAGCAAAGTTTACCCCTGCTATTGATGCAGTGCCTAGAAATTGGAAAACCTTTTTTCTCCAATGTACCAGCCCAATTTGTTTTCTTTTAATCTATTTATTTATTTATTTAATTATTTTAAATTTGATTATTTTTAAAGTGTTCTAACCCATTCCATAAGGGTCAGGCCTCCAACTACAACCTATGAAGAGATCTCTAATGTCTTTCTATAAGTGGTCTTGAGTGTGCATGCAGTGGACTTTTTTATGTTTGCCTAATCTGTATTGCAAATAATTCATGCCTATATTGTATATAGCCCCTGTAAATCTCCTCCCCCTGTTCAAAAATCCTTCCATCCTCTCACCTCCTCAATCCTGGTCTGTTATCTCTACCTACTTAACCCTCATTACCTTCAGTTCTTAACTCTGTAGGAACTGAGACTGTCTGCCCCAGCTGCCAAACTGAAAAGACACCCCCTCAGCCCCACATCTCTCATTCAGGCAAGAAGCAGCAGCCACCACTCCTGCTGAATCCTTCAATGTGGCCCTTTTTCTCCCACTTCCCCTTCTTAATGTGTACTGTTGCTTGCTACCAGATTCAGCTCCAGAGGGTCCCCCAGCTCATGGACACTACCTGATTCTTTACTGCTATAAACCATTTCTCAGACTCAATAAGATCACAGTGTGGGACAAAAATGTGCCCTGGATCTTATCCCACTCCCAAGACTATCTCAAAAGACTTAATGGGGATATTGATATTTTCTTTGTATTTTATTTCCTTAATAGTTATAACTCTTAGTGTGTTTATTTCCAAATGTAGAGGTAGTCTCTTCCATCCCCCCCACTTTTTTTGTTTCTGCTTAGTAAGAAATTTTAGTAGAAAAGTTTTGCTTGAGATAAAAACTCAGGTCAAAACCAGGGCACAGAGATTGTATAATTTGTTATTTTTACCCCCAAATGCATCAATAATATAATATGGCATTTTTCCTTTTTACATAGACACACTAAATTTGAGAAATATTATGTATAGATCAAGTTCTTATCTAATAGGAATTAGAACCCATAAATCTTATAATACAGTGATGCCTTCTACCCTGAACATTTGTCATAGGGACTCGACTTAGACCTTATGTGATCGGACAATGACTGTCCAATCTTGAACCCCAGATCCCAACCTTAGAACTGGCACAGGTCTCTGCAGCAGCATCAGGAATTATACTCCCCTCTGGGGAGTCTCCACTATGGCACCAACTTGCACCAGTGTAGGCTCATATGACACCCTGATAACAAGGAAACTGCAACAACTTGATCTAAGGGCAGATTTCTCTACTTCATAAATTAATGGTGAGCTATAATCTGAGGACACTTTGTCCTAGGATCTGTGCAAAAACCAGGATCACTAATTACAAAGGAATGACTGCAAGAACCATGACTGAGCAGAATGTTTCCTGGCACCATAAAGAAAAAAACTTGGAGTTTGACAACAAACATGTCCAGAGCCTGTATTAGTCTCATGACAGTACGCTTCAAGGGCAGAGACACCCTGTATCTCTTTGGCCAAGGGAATTTCCTTTTTAATTTCCCCAATATTTATTATGCCTTTGCAAAAAAAAAAAAAAAAAAACAACTTGCCACATCAGCCTCCCTTATTTTCTTTCTTTCTTTTGCCTTTTTTCTTCTTTTAAATTTATATTTATAGCTTCTAGACACTTGCTTTTTATTTTACAGAACCATACAACATGAATCATCTTGTTCTGCCTCATATTTCTATGTCTTCCTACAAATTGAGAAAAAATTGTGGATGGTACCATGGGCAAAGTGTTCTCATGAGCACTGAGTGGAAATAAAAATTGTTCAGACCTAAATACCCAACCCAAAGTAAATGAAAATAGAATCAAGAGACCCAAACTACAACAAGCTATACACAAATAGGAGATGTAACACTAGAAGTCCAGGAGGCTAAGGGTGGAGGTATGGGATTCATGCTGGGAACAGTGGTAGAGGGAGGTCAACACTGGTGGTGGGAATTTCCCTAATTCACTGTCACTATAGACCTTAATATAACTGTGAACAACTTGTAATTTATATTGGTCTCAATAACTGTTATTAAAAATATTAAGAAGATAGACTAGAATTATCTTCATTGGGACTGGAGAATTAGCTCTTAAGGCTGAGTCATGTTCTATATGTGAAAGGTTCAAATTTGATCACACTGAATCAAGCACCACTAGATATGGCCCCAAAACTAAAACCAAAAATAATCTTCCCAAAAGCAAGTATTATCAATAATACAAAAGCAATTAACCATGTGATGTTTCTATTGCAGTAAATATTTCTTGACCATTATATAAAAATATATAAATATAGACAAACAGTGCTGATCCTTAGGAAGATATAAATATTGGAGAAATATGGAAATCAAAAAGAATAAAAATAGTTCAGTGAGACCATCACTAAAAGAACCATTTAAAAATAATTATAAGGATAATAACAACTCCTCAGTTTTTTTTATCTTCAATTCCAGAAATGAATATAGAAATTGCTCAAGCAAGGATGGGGAAAGTTTAACTACTTCATGTGTTCTTATTTCAGTAAGAAAATGAGATAGAATATTAACAACGTACTTATTCTTAGATGTAGGAATAAAAGAAAAAGCGTTGTGGGTACAATTGTCTCTGCCAAGAACCAAGAGTTTGAAGAGAAGAACCAATTGTTTATCTGGAGTAACTTATTTTTGATTCATCTTGAGATCAATTGTCTCTAAATTTGAAAACCACAAATCCACTCTCCCCATTGTATAAATGTTCTTCATATAAATATTAGGCCCAGGAAAGAAAATTAAATCATTTTTAAGTTGTTCATTATTGAGTTTCAATCATATAATATACAACACCCTTGACCAGCACTTCTCCCACCACTAATGTTCTGAGTGTCCCTGTACACCCTCCGCCTTGCCTGTCTCTATGACAAACATTCTCTCTCTCTTTCTCTTTCTCTCTCTTTTTCCTTTTAGTCACTGTGATTTGCACTATTATTAATGAAGGGTTACTAGGCATATCACTTTCTCTTCTTTCAGCACCCAGTTATTGTCCAAAGTGATCATCGTCAACTATCATGATCATAGAGATCCTTTCTCTGCCCTAACTTCATTCCCCTGCAATTTGTAAGAAGTTTCTTATTATGAACTTTTCCTCCTGTCCTTTGTCTCTATTACTTTTGAATATTACTTTTATTTTATTAAAATAAAATACTTTTATTTATTTTAAAAGAAAATTTTACTCTTTATATGGGAGAAAATATTACACAAATGGTGTGAAGAAATACTACACATCAATTATGATCTTTATTCACTAAACATACTCTCATGTAAGAATAATACTTTTTAAAAAGTGAATTAATTTCCCTTTTTACTAGAAAAAGTACATGTAAGTAAAAACTGGGCAAATTTACAGTAGAAAATTTTGCAATGAAGAGATTTTTTGTGATTTTGTGGGGTCTTATTTTACTTTAAAAACATATACTTTCGCTTAATTGTCTAAACAGGATCTATTTTTGTAGGTTCTATATTCCTTTCCTTTATCAACAATAAATACTAGAGTTGTATATATTTTTGTGGGCAATTTTACCTTTGGGGGGTAGTCACACCTGGTAGTGCTAAGGGTTGACTCCTTACTCTACACTCAGTGATCATCTGTATCTGGTGGGGTTAAAGGGTCTGTAAGGGCTGCTAGAGATCAAACTTGGGTCAATTGTGTGCCAGACAACTGCCCCACCCACTGTATTATCACCAGTATCTAGAATTGTGGTGTGTGTGTGTGTGTGTGTGTGTGTGTGTGTGTGTGTGTGTGTGTGTGTATACCACAGATCAAATTCAGGATCTCACATATGTGAGGTAAATAATCTACCTTTGAGGCATATGCCTAGGCCTAAAGCCTAGACACATTAAAACATTAATAATTGAGCAATTAGGGAGAGAGAGTAAAAAGGTGAAAGAGAAGAAAAGAAACATAATGATAGCACTGTATATAGAACAACTTTTTGAGGGAAATATTCTGTTGCATTAAAATACCTTGAATGATCGTTCTAACTTCTTTTGACCGTGAAATATTTTACTATTCTATTATAAGCTTCTATTGTCTAAATCAGACACATCTCTAACCACAAAACAAGTTGTAATTGGCCTTTGGCACAACAACCAGAATAACGCAAGGAGAGATTTTGGCAGATAACATTTAATGTTCTTCCATTATACTTTCTAGGATGTTATTTTGTTTTATATATCCTTGAATCCAAAGGATTTATTTTTAATTAATGGTTAAGTATGTTTTTATGTACATCTTGAATTTACTTTATGGTCCACTTGTAAGTCAGTTATGATGGTAATGGAGTATTTCTATATTTTGGCTTTAGCTTAAAATAATTTGGAGACAAAGAGATGACTTTCTATTGCTATGAGGTCACATAGAGTTTCTCATTCCATTATTCCAGCTACATAAATATGCTCTAAAAACATGGAAAATATTAACTATGTTTCAAAGAGTGACAAAATCTACAGTACAGTCATTATGTATCCAACATGAGAAACATCAATATTTATATTGGTATTAAATTACTAAGTAGCTAGAATGTGGATTAATTGCTCTTTGTCTTTTGTAGGAGCCTGCTCTATTGATTCCATACATTCATAGAGGTATTAAAAAAATAAACCTTGGCTTTTCTCCAAGTATACTGCATTAGAATTTCAGGGAATCATGAGTGCTTTAGAAATTTTTTTAAGGCCCTGCAAGTTATTGTGGCACCCAAACAAAGCTGAAAACCACAGATCCACTCTCCCTATCAGGAAGTAGTTCTTCTACAGTATAAAAAATAATTGAATTTTATATCTTCTGAAGGTTCTTCAAAGGAAAGGGGACAGTTAAGTTATCATGGCAAAGATATTACTTGGACTTCTAATAGAAAGCACAACACAGTAGTCCAACCTTTTTCTAAATACATCAACAAAGAACATGACCAAAACATTTTTTTTCTTTTTCTCCATTTTATTATCCTTTTAAGTAGATATTCCAAATGTCCTCTCCAACCTTGGCCATTTACATCACTAAATATAATAGTTCTACCTCAGGCATATCATCTATTTTAGAGAAAAATATTTTGGATATACAATTTGTTCAAAATTTCACCTTGGAGATAGGTTAACTGCCAGGGAATAGAAAAACAAAAAATATAAAACTGTCAAATGGAATCATATTAAATTGATGAGTTCCCAGAACAGAAAGTCTATTGCATTCTTCACAATATCCTAATCATACTGAAGAAAAATTATGGAGTGTGTGTGTGTGTGTGTGTGTGTGTGTGTGTGTGTGTGTGTGTGTGTGTGTGTGTTGTGCTCTTTGGATTTTGGGTCACTGTTGGCAATGCTCAGCAGTTACTCTTGGATGTGGAGTCAGGGATTACTTTCTGCTGTGTTGTGGAACTATATAATATACTGGGACTCAAACCCAAGTTTGCAATATACAAGGCAAGTGCTTTAACCACTGTATTGTCTCTCTTGCCACAGCAAAGAGAGTTTGAGCAAGACAAAGAAAGAAAGAACAGAAAATCTAGAAATAAAGAAATTATATTCACCAAATCAATGAACTACAGGGTAATGCTGTAATTTGGTAAGAAAAGAAAAGTTAGTTTAGAATGATTGATACTCTCTGACTTCACCTACATGGGAATATATAAATTCTCTACTTAATTGGAAAATGTCTAAGAGAAACTAATCTCCTTGCTTATTTAACAATTAAAGAATATACTTTACATGAAACTCCTGAATTAAATATTTTGTCAGTATTAGTTCATTTAATTACTGTTAACAGTAACTCTTTGAAGGATTTATAATTTATTATTATCCCTACTTTACAACAAAGATGAGACATATAAATATTAAGTTACTTTCCAGAGGTTACATATTAATAAGTGGCACAAAACAAAGCAGTGTAGCTCAAATTACAGCTCTTAACAAACAAAAAACCTTATATAGTAGAGAAAATTTTTATGTCATTTTCCACAATTTTGGACACTTTCTCCTCCCAAAACACTTGCATGAGATATTCAATTTTGTTAAGGTCTTGAAATCCACTGGTTCATAAAATCCACTCCAAATAAAAATAATACAGCATTTTTATCTTTAAAATAACTATTTTTATTTGTTCACAGACTGATAAAATCTAATTTAAAACAATAGTTTGGGGGTTCATAGCCATTGTTAATCAAAATAATCAACTTTGAGGTAAAAAATGTGTCTAATTCACATATATAATGTCAACATCTATGTATTAGTTTGTAAAATCATGATAGAATATCCTGTAACTATTCCATAAGCCAACATTTTTCATCAAAAATGAATATTTCACCTAAGTTGCACATGCATGGTTTCTTTGGACTCCAGCCACTAAAATACCTTTAAAATTAAACTTGTTGGCTATGAAACTCCTTTGTATTTTCATAAAAATAGATAACACATGTCATATACAGAACTGATAAAGGCAGTCCCAGTCCAAACATTTTTAAATAAGAGAGAATGGATAGACTATGCAAACAACAAGATCTCCAGCTATAGAAGTGGGACGTCATCACCCACACCTGAGTGGAAAGTTTCCTGGCACCATAAAAAGATCTTGGGGTGTGTAAATGAGTGAGCATGGAACCTGTAGTTTTTCCTATGGCAGTATGTTTCAAGGGCGGTGAAACCCTGCATCTCTTAGGCCAAGGGAATCCCATTGTAATTTCCCCAATATTTCCCGTGCCTATGCAAAAGAAGGAGAAGAGGACGTAGGAGAAGGAGGAGGAGGAGGAGGAGGAAGAAGAGAAGAAGAAGAAGAAAAAGGAGGAGGAGGAGGAGGAGGAGGAGAAACAACCCTTTTTTTAAAAAAAAGTTGCTGATCTGGGTTGGTGGTTGTTGTAGTTTTCTTTTTTTCCATAGCTGAAGGTTTTAACTTTTGGTTTATTCTTTGTTTACTCTTTTTGTAACTTTTTATACTTTTTTATTGTTATTTCTGCTTTGTTTTATTTTACACCTTTTTCTTCTTTTTCCCTTCCTTCTTCTAAATGGATATTTATAACAGACGGACTCCTCCTAGTTTTTTTTTTCTTTTTTTGTTTGCTTTATTTTCTTCTTCTTTCCCCAATGGTACCAAGACCAGATAGTCAAATGTTCATTTGGTGGAAATAAAAACTGACCAGACATGAATAACAAATCCAAAGTCAACGACAACAGAATTGATATCCAATCTACAACAAGTTGTACAAGGGGAGAACAGTTGCACACCCAAACAACACTTTCTAACCACAGCCCCCAAAATAAGAGATTAACTTTTGTCTTGTCCTCCCTAAAATATATTTGAGAGGTTTTACTTCTGCTGATTTTCAGCATTTTTTAAAGTATCTTTATAGCACTATGATTACAAACATGTTTGTAGTTGGGTTTTAATTATAAAACAAAAAGAACACCTCTCTTCACAAGTGCAACCTTCCTTTCACCAATGCCCATCATCTCCCTCCTCACCCCCCACCCCGCCTGTATTTAAAACAGGAATTCTATTTCTCTCACTCACTACCATTGTAACGATAGTTGTTAGTTTAGTTGTTTCTCTAGCTGCACTCATCACTCTTTATGGTAAGCTTAATATCGTGGGCCAGTCCTTCCAGACTTCATATCTATTATATCTGAGTATTATGACCATACTATCTTTTATTTTTCTTAAATCCCACAGATGTGTGAGACTATTCTGTGTCTATCTCTCTCCCTCAGACTTATTTCACTCAGCATAATAGTTTTTGTTTGTTTGTTTGTTTGTTTTGGTTTTGGGGCCACATCCATTTTTATGCTCAGGGGTTATTTCTGGATAAGCACTCAGAAATTGTCCCTGGCTTGGGGGAACCATATGGGACACTGGGGGATCAAACCCTGGTGCTTCCTTGGATAGCACTTGCAAGGCAGACACCTTACCTCTAGCACCACCTCTCTGGCCCCCAACATAATAGTTTTTATGTTCACCCATGGATAGGAAAATTTTATGACTTCACTTTTTCTGACAGCTACATAGTATTTCATTGTGTATATGTGCCACAGTTTCTTTTGCCACCCAACTATCCCTGATATATTTGCACTCAGAACTATGTAGTCAGAAAACTTGAATTGCATGTTGTTGCCACATATATATTTTCTAGTCAACAACCTAGCCAAGGTCTCAGAAGACAGCCAGAATCACATCCAGGATATAATGTTTGAGGAGGTCTATTAAGCCAACTCAAATCAACATCTCACTACCTTGCATGAGACAAGAGAGTAGGCCATCTATATTGGTCCATTCAATCCTCAGAACCTAATGATTCTGAGATAATAGTAATTCTTTCATTTCATTCTGGTGCAATTTGTTATACAAAACATATAACCAAACACTCAGCCTGGAGACAGATTAGATTCAGTATTCACTTTCTGAAAAAACAAAAAAACAAAACAAAGCAAAACAAAACAAAAAAAAAAACAAGGATTTAAGCCCAAAGAAAAGCGGGCAAGAAAAGAAGAGAATGGGAGGCTTTCCTGAAAGAGAGCTCTAATGCAGTCCAGAAAGTTGTGGGAATGGTGAAAGGCTGAGTCAACAGCAGTCAGAATGATTCCTTTACTTTCTATAAGTTCAGAAGCTATAAAACCTCCCCTGAGAGCATGCTGAGCCTGCCCAGAGAGAAGCCACCTCACAGATGATTAGAATGTAAGTGGATAACGAGCCATTTGAATTATCTGCTCTAGTTCAAACACATGCTGTTGCCAATATGCTGTGGCAGCCAGCTAACATCTGAGCATCTTTAATTTAAATTGCATATACTTAACTTGAAATGGCATCTATACTCTGAAACTAAGAATTTGCTATACTATCATCAGTTCATAGGAGAAATCATCTTTTCAGGAATTTCTTAAATTTGCCTTTATACTCTGCTCTAATGTGGTAACAGCTTAATGCCTGATGGCTCCCAAGTCAAATCTTTCAGAGTATGAGATATAACTTCTATTTCAATCAGTTTGTTAGTACACATGCTGTTTCCTGTCTACATATGTGAATGGAATAAACCTAAGCATCTTGGGCTATCATAATCAGTAAAACTTATCTGTAATCTTAAACAATATACACATTCATAAACCCAATATCTAACCTACCAAGTACTACCATGACAAACCTTTCAAGGTAAAAAGCTCAAAGAAAAACTGGGGCAGGGAGTTGGTGTATATGTGATAAAAATGATGATAGAAATGAGACTGTACTCAAAAGTAAAATAATAAAATTTTAATATAGCATCTGTGGATCTCAAATGTTAGGCTCAGAATAAAAGCAAACAAGAAAGCAAATATAACCAAACTGTGTGTTAGACTTAGTCATTGTGCATTAACTATTTGGAAACAGATTGAGGAAATTTTATATTAAAATTACTTCTTTTCAGCTATCATCCTTAACTGCTGACATATTTAACATTGTTGATCATATAACAACCCCTCTTCCACCCTAAAAATTATTTTTACTTTGAGCTTTTATGACATGCCATTTTCTCTTCTTATCTTGCCTCCTGGGAGGCAGTTTCTAGACTCAAGACCAACCTAATTCAAATCCTCTGCCAGTTACTCATTAGCTGTGTGAATTTTTACAACCTAAATTATCTAGGCTTCTGGATCTGTAAATAGAGATAATGATGATATATTTCTCACAAAGATACAGTGACCATTTCATGAAATAATTTATATCACTGACTGGATATGAGGTAAATATTTAGTAAATGTAAGATATTAATTTAATGTGTCTCTTTGCTTCTTAGGTTCTTCTGATGTCTTTCTTCTCCTCTACTGGCCTTGGAATGTATTCCATAAGTTTTTACCTTGACTACAGATTTAAGCTGTGAACTACCTCATTTATTTTATAACATCAATCACTTCCAATATGCTAGTTAATTCATAATCCTGATTTTTCTCCATATCTTTACTTCTGATTTTTATTCTGTTATTCTAATGAAAACAAGATATAACTTCTTTGTATGTCCAGATTTATAATTACATAAGGTAGTTTATATGTATCAGAGATCCTAGAAATAAATTCCACTACAGGCTTTTATAGCCATCTTTGTCAGGATTACCTGGTTTATATCTAAGTTTTGAAGCCAAATTGTGACATGTTAAAATGCTAGGTCAGCCTCTTCCTGTATGTTTGCTTAGCTATCTCCACTTATATCTCTACTCTACTCTAAGATATCTACACAGGCAACATTAAAGATTGTTGTGCCTCTGGGTTCAAGTTGTACTTGTCTGTTACAGAGTAGAGAAAGAAAGGTTGGTGCATAAACTTCCTTGGCTCTTAGCAGTGATGTCATTCCTTAGTTATGTGTCAGTTTCTCTATTACATCATTCTGTAAAAGATTTTGTCATGTGGAGTTCCAGGCCTTCATGTTACCAGCCTCAGAGCACATCACCAACTTGCGTTTATCTTTTAACACGTTTCCTTTATTAACACTCCAAAAATGATCCCCATTTAAATACACCAGCTGTATTTTCATGGAACACTGACTTAGATACCTCCCTATTGTGAATCCATTTCCTTAAAATAAAAAGAAAAGAAAAAGTGTATATTTATATGCATAAGCATAAAACTAACTAAAATGTGATAATAAATGTTAAAAACTACATAAAACAATAAACACAACCACAATTTTATCATAATATTTATTATTGTTGTTTAGTCTTTGATTTGGGGGAAACAACTGTTGGAGCTCAGGACTCAATCTTGACTCTGTGCTCAGGAATTTCTCCAAGTAGAGACTGGAAGACCATATATGGTAATAGGGATCATTACAGTGTCGTGACTGTCAAGGCATATGCCATATACTGCAACCCATATAGTTATCCCCTATCCCTTCACAATGGATTTTTAATCAAAATTTTTGACTCATATCCCAAACTTCTTGTTTTTTTTTCAGTCTTTATGCCATGCTTGCTTTTGAAGAGGATATTAAAGAGATCAACTTTTTAGACTCATAAACTTAATAAGCTCCACAATTGATTCTGTTATGAAGAGGAGAATAGTAGAAGCTCCAATTTTAGATCAGAAGATGAAGTCTGATGAATCATCTGACAATGTGTTCTCTCCTGGCTTATAATCAGAACTCTGGGAATACTCAATAGTTTGATATGAAGAAACTAAGACCTATAAGACAGGAGTATTACTTTGTTGTACAACCTATGTCTGAAAATTCTTTATAAAATGGTGCAACTGAAATTATTTAACCTTCCTCACCATGATTTTATTTCACATGATATTGCTGATGCTCTTCCATAACAGTATGAGAAATACTAATAAGACAGAAAGTCCTTCTGAAAAATTTAATCCATATAGCTTTTGTCAGATATACCAATATTTGAAGCTAGAGGGAAAATAGCTGAGGCCTAAATGGGGCAAGGGAAAATGAAAGCTAAGAATACACAAAATAGAGGTGAAATTAAAATTACACTAATAGTGATCCTCACGCCTTCCAGAGTCCAGTTCTGCAGACACTCTGAATCATCTGCAGCAATCTGATAATTATGCCATTCATATGGCTTTTCAAAGTAACTGTCTCATACATTATCTCATTTTCTTCTCAACAACACCCTGTAATAATTACAGTAAGAGTTCCTACTGAAAAGATAAATAAAAAGACAGAACTAAGACAACCTGGCCTTGGCTCATTGGTCTTTGAATAAAAGATAGTTGCCCTAGTATCAATGAGGCAATGTAGATAAACAGCTTAATGTCAAATTATCTCCCTATCTCAGGAATTGATGAATCTTTAGAGATAATCAACAATGTAGTATCCTCAATTAAATTAGGGTTAAATGAAACTCCATGTTTTTCTCTGAGGAATGGGTCTCCAAAGTAATGCTGGGGTGGTTTGAGGCCACCTCCCACTGATTCTTTGATAACAGGATGATACTCAGGATGAGGACCAGAGGAGGCAGTTCTGGACAGTGCCTGTGGTACTAGGAATGAATGTAAGTTCCAGAGGTCCTGGGGGCCTCACATCTGCAAAAATTCATAATTGAGGGACTGTGTAATATGGGGATAAAAATCAGGCTAGCAACATTCAAAACATTCCCATGAACCCCTATATCATATCTTCATTACTGAAGTACCAATTTTTAACTAGAGTAAAATGATTCTTAGTGGTTTGTTTTATTTCGTTTTACTTTATTTACAATGAATGAATAAAATAAAATGAATAAAAACATTTCAAAAATGTAAAGTTCCAATTGCTAGAAAAAATAGGAGTCTAAAACAAAACAAGGTGTGAAACATACTCCTCTTCTTTCATTTACTCCTAAATACATACAAGGATCACAAAGTCACCATCCACAACAGGACACAGGCAAAATAAGAGAATAGAAAGAATATTTAGTGCCTCTCCACAGTGATAACTCTGTATATGTCAGAACTGGAAGAAACTTAAGAACTCAAAACTCAGTCTTTTTTATTTCAGTTCCTGCAGAGAGAGAGAGAGAGAGAGAGAGAGAGAGAGAGAGAGAGAGAGAGAGAGAGAGAGAGAGAGAGAGAGAGAGAGAGAGAGAGAGAGAGAGAGAGAGTGTGTGTGTGTTTTGAGGATTTGGGGGTCTGGGGTGTAGGTAGAGAACCACATTTACTGAGCTCCAGGCTTACATCTAGTTCTGTGCTCAGGGACTATATGCAGTACTTGTTATCAAACCAGTGTTTGTCATAAGCAAGACAAGTACCCCATTTGGGTTCAGATCTTTTTATTTTTGCATTCTTTTTTTGTTTTGCTTTGTTTTGTTGTGTTTTTGTGTTTTGGGGGGGTCACATTTAGTGATGCTCAGGGGATACTCCTAGCTCTGTGCTCAGAAATCTTGGCAGGCACAGAGGACCATATGGGATGACGGGCTTTGAACCACTGTCCTTCTGCATTCAAGGCAAATGCCTTACCTCCATGCTATCTCTTCAGCCCTGAGACAAGAAGTTTGTAATCAAGTACACTGTCACCAGATCCCTGAACACCAATGAGAAGTCCTCCCCTCATAATAATAGTATTATTATTACTCTGAATAATAATAAATTATAAATATTAATTTTTTGAAATCACAGTTTATATGGCTATTAAAACTTATAATAGGATACATCCTAAATGATATGTACTGTCAGGTAACATGAAATTTGGTATGGGCCTAAATAGTTCAACCCAAAATATTGACTGAAGCATTCACTTAATGATTCCTTTAACTCTGTGATAAAGGAGAAAGTTTTTGAGTAAAAGCTTTACTTACATGATCACTACAGTAAATAGTCATCTGCTTTGTTTTCTCAAAACTGCAATGGATTGTTTGCTTATTTGTCTACTTATTTATTTGTTGACAGGAAACAATTTCTCATTAGCAAAATATATCATAGATGTAATATGAAACCAAAATTCTTTTTAATCTTTGAAGGGCATATACTTCTCAAAATAAAGATAGGTTTATTACCTATATAATATAAAGCTGAATAGAAACACATCACATCACCAAAGCCAACTTTATCATTAAAAGCCTAGTGCCTTGATCATCAAAATCAATGGATACTGTGAAGTCAAAATGCCTAACTATTTATATAAATTTATTTAAATATTTTTAGTATCTAAAATGTTTATTCCTCATTGCTTTTTATGAGTCACGCTGAAAATATCCCTTATACTGACAGATAAATATAATTGTAAGACTCATATAAAGTCAATGCTAAATAGCCATGTAAACAACATGTGAAAAACAGGATTTTACTTGTTTGGAACGCACATCCATGCTATTCAGGGATTACTTGTGGCTCTGTGCTTAGAAATTACTCCTGATGGAATCAGGGGACCATATTTAATATACAGGATAAAACTTGGGTTATCAGATGCAAAGCAAGCTTCTTACTCATTATACTATCTTCCTGGTCTCTATAGAGGATTTTTAATGTAAAATAGTATCTTTTTACTTTATTTATTAATTTCTGGCATCATAAATGGCCTGCACAAACTGTACCTTAAGTGATCCTGGAGCACAGAGTCAGGAATAAGCCCTGGATGTCACTAGGTGTAGCTTTAAAACAAAATTCCAAACACACAGAGCAATTTGTTCTATTTGAACCCATCAATATTCAGACTAAACCTTTTAATTTATAGTAATGTTGATTAGATACAATTTCTTCTACATATCACAATGATATCTACTACAGAGAAGTATATGGCAAACATGAAGGCAGCAAATGGAAAGATAATTTAATAAGTGAATGTTCACCCTGCTAAGTCAAATATGAAGATCCTTTGCCTCTCATTTTGAAAATGTCAAACATAGACAAATTGTTGAAAAGCTCAAGTTTGATATGCATTAGACTAATTCCTCTTGAAACCCTTGTTTGAGCTCTTGCAATTCCTCAGTTTCTTTGGACATGCTCCTATTCCTCTTCAGTTAATATGGACAAACTGGGAGTCCCTCAATCTCAAATTACCACTGCCTGCTTTATTCCTTGTAAAGAGCACTGATTATGTCTTTTGGTCTCTTTGTCACTGATTATGTCTTTTGGTCTCTTTGTCACTCCACATATGAGTGAGTAGATAATCTAGCTAGAGTCCCTCTTTCACTAGTGATTAAATGACATTTTGGTTATTAATATATGCCTATACAAAGTATATATAGAAAAAATGAAAGGTCCATGGCACCTCATTGTATACAAATCTTCAGAGCAATTTTCAAAAGAACCAGATGAATAACCTTCCTTTTGACTCTTCATAATTAAACTGAGGAAATATGTCATTAAAGTTTCCTCTTTTTACCAAGAGAACTATTAATGCCATACAAAATTTACTATGTTTCCCATCAACCTAATAAAGGATAAAAGAAATATAAGAAGGACCACAACCTTAAATTATTTGAAGAGATAATGAATGTTTAAGGTGAATTCAAATAAGGACAAATACATTCTACATCATTCTTTTTGAGGAGAAGGGAAATGTGACTCACATCATGGTGATCAGGGAATAGGCTGGGCTCTTTACTCAGGAATCAGTCCTGGTGATTCTAGAGGGAACATGTGGTGCTATAAATTAAACCCAGGTTGATCAAGGCTAAGGGAAATACCTTAGCCACTGTACTCTCTTGGAGGGCCAGCCCCTTTCAGCATTTTACACCTTCCACCTTCATTAAAAATTGTAGCCAGTAACAACAATGCTAGAAGTTCCACTCTCTTTGATTCTTTTGTTGAATTTGGTTGTGGTGAACATTCCCCAACATTTCCAGGTTGGTCTCTCAGTAGACACTTGAACCTCAGTCAGAATGTCAGTTCAAACCTGATGATGAATCATGCTAGACTGATTTAAGGGATTTAATGTTTAACACAGAAATTTATTTACTTCCATGATTTGCAGAATTTCTACTGGTATATATTGTAAAACAGGTCTAGGTCTTCCCAGAAGAAGGAAACTAATAGTTCCCAGAAAATCAAAAGCAGTCTTGGAAGATGGATAATATACACTGCTTTGTATTCTTGTTCTTTGAGGATTTTCATTATGTGCTTTCTCCAGGATACCTTGAATTTTATATCTTTTAAATGCTAGATCCAGTTATTTGTGAGTTTAAAATACGTTTTTATCTGCTACAATCCATCTTTCATTTTGAATACACTAAACAAAAGTAAATGAAGGTATATAAAGAATAACCAAAAACTCTTCAGCTATAACAGATGGATCTAATCCATCTCAGTAGATAATATCTCATAAATGATTCATTACCATTGCTTTAACCTAGAGCCTTTTGTATTTTGCACATCCAAGTGAATAGCCATTAGTAAGCTTTATGCATTGCACTGTGTAAATTATTTTGGATCTGTCAAATCTAGAGAGTAACACTGATATTTGTGGAGGGGAATATATGTCCTAATTATTTCTATGCTGAATCTCTTATTCCAGCAGAGTCACATGTTATAAAATGAAACCAAATTCAACTTTAAAACTTTTCGGGACTCTTCCTTTAATATTTACAAATGGCATAGATTCTATTTAATACCATACTAAAAATTGTATTCAAGGGTCTGGTATATGCTTGATTTGAGACTAATAGTTATAAATGTGTAAAATACAGACATAAAGACTTTCAAATGGAGCCCTTAAAAATATATGTCAAGTTCACCACAAAGAATGTGAATGTAGTTAGAGAAATAATTACAATTGGGAATGTTGCACTGGTGAAAGTGGGTGTTCTTTATATGACTGAAGCCCAACTACAATCATATTTGTAATCAAGGTGTTTAAATAAAGATATTAAAAATATTAAAAACGAATAGGAATACTAGGACAATGCAAAAAATATATATGTCAAACTAACAATCTTTTTCACTTGGTACAGGTACAAAACAAAACAAGACTTCTAAGGCCACCCTTCTCTTACTCAGTTTCTAAATAGAAAAAGATAATTTTATTTTAAAAATATTAAATTACAATGATACACAGAGTTAAAAAGTTATTGATAGTTGTTTCGGTTATACAATTTTCCAACATCGATCCCTCAGCAGTGTAAATTTTCCACCACCAATTTCCTCAGTTTTAATCCTATCCCACTGCCCCAGACTGCAGCTAAAACAGACACTTTTCTTCTCTCCCTTTTCTCTCTCTCTCACTTCAATCCTTGTTTTGAATAGAAAAACACTTGACTCTAAACCACCCCCAGGTCTTACTCCAGCTCTCTAAAGTAGTGAATAAGCCTTTGTTAAGAAAACCTCCCCC
>NC_064852.1:44770734-44885734 GCF_024139225.1 Suncus etruscus
CATAGAAGCCACATAATCCAGACAAACAAAACTAACAATGGAAAGCTCAACTATCAGAAAACAACTTAGTAAACCTTCAACAAAAAAAGGAGGTCAAGGAAATAGCTCAAAGGTTTGTGCACATACTTAGCATGCTGAAAGCTCAGATTTGATCTCGGAATCTCATGGTTTCCGAGAACCACCAGGAGTGACCGCCAATCACTGTGCTGAGTGTTGCCTCTATACACCAGAGGTCATGGCCAAAAAATAAATAAATACATTAATTAATTAATTAATTAATTAATTAAAATTAAGTGTAAGAATTCCAAATGAGTACAATTTTACTCATAAACACTGTAAGAGTATAGTTAAAGTCAAGTGATACTCTGGAGTCAGCTTTACATCAAATCCAAATTATAACCACTCATTAGAAACTAATGTCAGGAACTGAGAGACAGCACAGCGGGGTTTACATTGCAAGTAGCTGACCCAGAAACTAAGGTGGTTGGTTCGAATCCAGGCGTCCCATATGGTCTCCCAGCACCACCCCTGTGCCTGCCAGGAGCTATTTCTGAGCAGATAGCCAGGAGTAACCCCTGAGCACAGCCTGGTGTGGCCCCAAAACCAAAAACAAACAAACAAAAAAAACCACCTAATGTCTCCATCTTTATATCTATAAAATGTATATAATAATATCAATCTCTGGGCCCTGAGAGATAGCACAGCGGCGTTTCCCTTGCAAGCAGCCAATCCAGGACCAAAGGTGGTTGGTTCGAATCCTGGTGTCCCATATGGTCCCCTGTGCCTGCCAGGAGCTATTTCTGAGCAGACAGCCAGGAGTAACCCCTGAAAACCTCCGGGTGTGACTCAAACCCCCCCATAATAATAATAATAATAATAATAATAATAATAATAATAATAATAATAATATCAATCTCTTTTTTTAGTTCTGACCTAACATATACAATGTACAAAAATAGTTCTGGTACTTATAACTGAAAAAGAAACAGACTATAAAGATACTCAATAAGCAAAGATATAAAGATTTTTCATCTGAATATGATCGGAATTCAGGTTTTAATATCTTTAGACCACAATGGTAAATAAATTGCCTTTGGCAAATATCTCCAATGTTTTATCCCAATAAGTTTATTTAGAATCTGCTTTGAAAAATATTCTTAATCAGAAAAAAATTGAGAAAAGGGTTCACGATATCATTTTGTACTATTTCTTAGAACTGCTTATGAATGTAAAATTATTTCAAAATAAACTTTACAATGTCAGAACACTTGACCAGAGCATGACATCATCAAAGATTTGCTTCAAAGTGGATTTAAGGGACAGCTATATAACACAGTCCTTTTTGTTGATAGATGGAAAAACTAAGAATTAGAGACTCTTAGTTTAAATGGATAGGATCTTCTAATCAGAGCCTGTTTGACAACTAAACATGACTTTAATTTGTCAGTACACATTGTCCTGATCTTTGATCAGCTCCCTAACAGAAAACAACATGCCATCATTCTTAACTTGCATAGAAGAAAATTGCATTGTTATTCTTTTTTTTTTAATTTTAATTTATTTAAACACCTTAATTACATACATGATTGTGTTTGGGTTTCAGTCATGTAAAGAACACCACCCATCACCAGTGCAACATTCCCATCACCAATGTCCCAAGTCTCCCTTCTCCGCACCCGACCCCCGCCTGTACTCTAGACAGGCTCTTCATTTTCCTCATACATTCTCGTTATTAGGACAGTTCAAAATGTAGTTATTTCCCTAACTAAACTCATCACTCTTTGTGGTGAGCTTCCTGAGGTGAGCTGGAACTTACACCTCTTTTCTCTTTTGTGTCTGAAAATTATTATTACAAGGGTGTCTTTCATTTTTCTTAAAACCCATAGATGAGTGAGACCATTCTGCGTTTTTTTCTCTCTCTCTCTGACTTATTTCACTCAGCATAATAGATTCCGTGTACATCCATGTATAGGAAAATTTCATGACTTCATCTCTCCTGACAGCTGCATAATATTCCATTGTGTATATATACCAAAGTTTCTTTACCAATTCGTCCATTGAAGGGCATCTTGGTTGTTTCCAGAGTCTTGCTATGGTAAATAGTGCTGCAATGAATATAGGTGTAAGGAAGGGGTTTTTGTATTGTATTTTTGTGTTCCTAGGGTATATTCCTAGGAGTGGTATAGCTGGATCCTATGGGAGCTCGATTTCCAGTTTTTGGCGGAATCTCCATATCATTTTCCATAAAGGTTGAACTAGACTGCATTCCCACCAGCAGTGGATAAGAGTTCCTTTCTCTCCACATCCCTGCCAACACTGTTTATTCTCATTCTTTGTGATGTGTGCCATTCTCTGGGGTGTGAGGTGGTATCTCATCGTTGTTTTGATTTGCATCTCCCTGATGATTAGTGATGTGGAACATTTTTTCATGTGTCTTTTGGCCATGTGTATTTCTTCTTTGTCAAAGTGTCTGTTCATTTCTTCTCCCCATTTTTTGATGGGGTTAGATGTTTTTTTCTTGTAAAGTTCTGTCAGTGCCTTGTATATTTTGGAGATTAGCCCCTTATCTGATGGGTATTGGGTGAATAGTTTCTCCCACTCAGTGGGTGGCTCTTGTATCCTGGGCACTATTTCCTTTGAGGTGCAGAAGCTTCTCAGCTTAATATATTCCCATCTGTTAATCTCTGCTTTCACTTGATTGGAGAGTGCAGTTTCCTCCCTGAAGATGCCTGTAATGTCCTGGAGTGTTTTGCCTATGTGCTGTTCTATATATCTTATGGTTTTGGGGCTGTTATCGAGGTCTTTAATCCATTTGGATTTTACCTTCGTACATGATGTTAGCTGGGGGTCTAAGTTCAATTTTTTGCAAGTGGCTATCCAATTGTGCCAACACCACTTGTTGAAGAGGCTTTCCCTGCTCCATTTAGGATTTCCTGCTCCTTTATCAAAAATTAGGTGGTTGTATGTCTGGGGAACATTTTCTGAGTATTCAAGCCTATTCCACTGATCTGAGGACCTGTCCTTATTCCAATACCATGCTGTTTTGATAACTGTTGCTTTGTAGTACAGTTTAAAGTTGGGGAAAGTAATTCCTCCCATATACTTTTTCCCAATGATTGCTTTAGCTATTCGAGGGTGTTTATTGTTCCAAATGAATTTCAAAAGTGTCTGATCCACTTCTTTGAAGAATGTCATGGTATCTTTAGAGGGATGGCATTAAATCTGTATAATGCCTTGGGGAGTATTGCCATTTTGATGATGTTAATCCTGCCAATCCATGAGCAGGGTATGCGTTTCCATTTCCGTGTGTCCTCTCTTATTTCTTGGAGCAGAGTTTTATAGTTTTCCTTGTATAGGTCCTTCACATATTTAGTCAAGTTGATTCCAAGATATTTGAGTTTGTGTGGCACTATTGTGAATGGGGTTGTTTTCTTAATGTCCATTTCATCCTTATTACTATTGGTGTATAGAAAGGCCATTTATTTTTGTGTGTTAATTTTGTAGCCTGCCACCTTGCTATATGAGTCTATTGTTTCTAGAAGCTTTTTGATAGAGTCTTTAGGGTTTTCTAAGTTGAGTATCATGTCATCTGCAAACAGTGAGAGCTTGACTTCTTCTTTTCCTATCTGGATTCCCTTGATATCCTTTTCTTGCCTAATCGCTATAGTAAGTACTTCCAGTGCTATGTTGAATAGGAGTGGTGAGAGAGCACAGCCTTGTCTTGTGCCAGAATTTAGAGGGAAGGCTTTTAATTTTTCTCCATTGAGGATAATATTTGCCACTGGCTTGTGGTAGATGGCCTTCACTATATTGAGAAAGGTTCCCTCCATTCCCATCTTGCTGAGAGTTTTGATCAAGAATGGGTGTTGGACCTTATCAAATGCTTTCTCTGCATCTATTGATATGATCATGTGGTTTTTATTTTTCTTGTTATTGATGTTGTGTATTATGTTGATAGATTTACGGATGTTAAACCAGCCTTGCATTCCTGGGATGAAACCTACTTGATCGTAGTGGATGATCTTTTTAACGAGGCATTGAATCCTATTTGCCAGGATTTTGTTGAGGATCTTTGCATCTGCATTCATCAGTGATATTGGTCTGTAATTTTCTTTTTTGGTAGCATCTCTGTCTGGTTTAGGTATCAAGGTGATGTTGGCTTCATAAAAGCTATTTGGAAGTGTTTCTGTTTGTTCAATTTCATGAAAGAGTCTTGCCAAGATTGGCAGTAGTTCCTCTTGGAAAGTTTGATAGAATTCATTAGTGAATCCATCTGGACCTGGGCTTTTGTTTTTCGGCAGACATTTGATTACTGTTTTAATTTCATCAATGGTGATGGGGGTGTTTAGATATGCTACATCCTCTTTCTTCAACCGTGGAAGATTATAGGAGTCCAAGAATTTATCCATTTCTTCCAGGTTCTCATTTTTAGTGGCGTAGAGTTTTTCAAGGTAGTTTCTGATTACCCTTTGAATCTCTGTCATATCAGTAGTGATCTCTCCTTTTTCATTCCTGATACGAGTTATCAAGTTTCTCTCTCTCTTTCTTTGTTAGGTTTGCCAGTGGTCTATCAATCTTGTTTATTTTTTAAAAGAACCAACTTCTGCTTTCGTTGATCTTTCGGATTGTTTTTTGAGTTTCCACTTCGTTGATTTCTGCTCTCAGCTTTGTTATTTCCTTCTGTCTTCCTATTCTTGGGTCCTTTTGTTGAGTACTTTCTAGTTCTATTAGCTGTGTCATTAAGCTACTCAGGTAAGCTCCTTCTTCCTTCCTGATGTGTGCTTGCAAAGCTATAAATTTTCCTCTCAGTACTGCTTTTGCTGTGTCCCATAAGTTCTGAGAGTTTGTGTCTTTATTGTCATTTGTTTCCAGGAACCTTTTTATTTCCTCCTTGATTTCATCTCGGACCCACTGGTTATTGAGCATGAGGCTGTTTAACTTCCAGGTGTTAAAGTGTTTCTTCTGAGTCCCTTTGGAGTTCACAAATAATTTCAGAGCCTTGTGGTCAGCGAAGGTAGTCTGCAAAATTTCTATCCTCTTGATCTTATGGAGGTATGTTTTATGTGCCAGCATGTAGTCTATCCTGGAGAATGTCCCATGTACATTGGAGAAGAATGTGTATCCAGGTTTCTGGGGATGGAGTGTCCTATATATATCCACTAGGCCTCTTTCTTCCATTTCTCTCCTCAGATTTAGTATATTCCTGTTGGGTTTCAGTCTGGTTGACCTATCCAGTGTTGACAAAGCCGTGTTAAGGTCCCCCACAATTATTGTGTTGTTGTTGATATTGTTTTTCTCGGTTTGTCAACAGTTGTATTAAATATTTTGCTGGCCCCTCATTCGGTGCATATATGTTTAGGAGAGTGAATTCTTCCTGTTCTACGTACCCCTTGATTAATATAAAATGTCCGTCTTTGTCCCTTACAACCTTCCTGAGTATAAAGTTTGCATTATCTGATATTAGTATGGCCACTCCAGCTTTTTTATGGGTGTTGTTTGCTTGGATAACTTTTCTCCAGCCTTTTATTTTGAGTCTATGTTTGTTCTGACTATTCAGGTGCGTTTCTTGTAGGCAGCAGAAGGTTGGGTTGAGTTTTTTGATCCATTTAGCCACTCTGTGTCTCTTAACTGGTGCATTTAGTCTATTGACGTTGAGAGAAAGAATTGTCCTGGGATTTAACGCCATCTTTATTTCAAAATTTGGTGTGTCTTTTGGGTAATCTTGTCTTAGATTAGGTCTTTTAGTTTTTCTCTTAAGACTGGTTTTGTGTCTGTGAAGTTTCTGAGCTGTTTTTTGTCTGTGAAACCATGTATTCTTCCATCAAACCGGAAAGTGAGTTTTGCTGGGTATAGTATTCTGGGTGAAGCATTCATTTCATTCAGTCTTGTCACAATATCCCACCACTGCTTTCTGGCATAGAGTGTTTCTGGTGACAGGTCTGCTGTAAATCTCAGGGAAGCTTGCTTGAACGTGATTTCCTCTTTTGATCTTGCTGTTTTCAGAATTCTGTCTCTATCTGTGGGATTTGTCATTGTGACTAGGATGTGTCTTGGGGTGGTTTTTCTGGGGTCTCTTTTGGTTGGTACTCTTCGGGCATGCAGGATTTGATCACATATATTCTTTAGCTCTGGAAGTTTCTCTTTAATTATGTTCTTGACCGTTGATTCTTCCTGGAAATTTTCTTCCTGGGTCTCTGGGACTCCAGTGATTCTTAAGTTGTTTCTGTTGATCTTATCATAGACTTCTATTTTCATCTGTTCCCATTCTTTGACTAATTTTTCCATTGTCTGCTCATTTGCTTTAAGTTTTTTGTCCAATTTCTCCTGCTGTATGGAATTGTTATGTATCTCATCTTCCACAGCACCAAGTCTATTCTCAGCTTCTGATACCCTGTCCCAGAACTTATCCATTTTGTCATTCACTTTGTTTACTGACTTTTTCAGTCCTGTTATTTGACATGTTATTTCAGTTTGGAGTTTTGTGATTTCTGTCTTCATATTTTCTTGGTTCTTATTAGTGTTCTGTTTAACTCGATCCATGGTTTCTTGGAGATTGTTGAGCATCTTCCATATTGCTAGTCTAAAGTCCTTATCTGAGAGGTTGATTAGTTGGTTGGTCATTATCTGGTCCTCAGAATTGTCATCTTCATTCTCTATGTCTGATGCTGGCCTGCGTTGTTTCCCCATTGTCACACTTGTATTGTGGGTTTTTCTACGTGTTGTGGTGGTATTCATTGTCTATATGATGCAGGCAGCACACTCCTCTGGCTCCTCCCTTTCTGGATGGGCTGACTTGCCTCTAAGGGAGGGGAGTCCTCTGTGGATGAAGCCTCACACTGGGTCAAATCTTAGGCCCGAGCATGCAACAGAGAAGACAGTCCGGAGAGAAATGTTTGCTTCTGTGATATAGCGCCGTTCTTAGTGTAATTTTTCCTTCTTGTTGCAATGGTGTTCTTTCCTTAGAAAGAATGCATGGCCTCGTAGCAAAGCGGAGCGGCCGTGCTCCGCTGGAGCCTCTTTTTGCCCCACTCGCAAGAGTTTCCCGCAAGAGGACAGTAGACAGACATAGACAGGTCACACTCACAGATTTTCACAGTTGGGCCCCACTGGGCCGGTGTACTTTCGCGGATTTTCCCCGCCTGGTGTCACACAAAGGGAGCCGGCTTTTGCAAAGCCTTGCCAGTTTTCATGCTCTGTAGTCCCTCCCTGAAAATGGCGTCTGGGCGAGCGAGGTTTCTGGAGCCTCTTTTTGCCCCACTCGCAAGCGTTTCACGCAAGAGGATAGTAGACAGACATAGACAGGTCACACTCACAGTTTTTCACAGTTGGGCCCCACTGGGCCGGTGTACTTTCGTGGATTTTCCCCGCTTTTGCAAAGCCTTGCCGGTTTTCATGCTCTGTAGTCCCTCCCTGAAAAATGCATTGTTATTCTTGAAGTTTATAAATATGAGATCAAGAATTTAGTACAGGGTCAAGGTGCTTTACTTGCATCTACTTGATCCTGTTTGGATCCTCAACATCATATGGTCACTTAAGTACCGTAGGGTGGCTTTTGTGCTTGCTCCCCAGAACCACCTGAGCAATGCAGCATCCTCTGGCCCTAACAGTGTACTGCTGGTTTAGCTATTTAGTTCTGCCAAGATTGGTTCCTCAATCCCTTGAGTACTATTTGGGTAGGATTTCACTGCACCACAAACATAAATGGATATGTTTTTTAGTTGATTCTAGCATATGGAATATAATAGATTCCTGAAGGTTCCTTACCAATATCATATGATGATATCATATGATGAGTGGCTTAGATCAACAAAAAATTGAGATTGGGACAATAGTTTAAAGAATTGGAGTGCACATTTTGCATGCAGGAGCCCTAACCCTTTATTAACCAAATTTAATAAGATTCATCCCTGAGCATCAATCCAAGGAACAATGAGCATGGTATGGTAGGGTATGGCCCCAAAATAAAACAAATAAGTTTTAAATAAGTGTGTTTATAGTCCCCTGCTTCCTCTAACATTGAAGCAGTCTGATAGCCTCAGTCTTGCCTATAGATGAGTTATTCCAAAATTTCATCTTCATAGAATTTTCTTACTGTGAGTCTTAAGACCATCTTGTCTCTATGAGCATCTGTGTCAATCTTGGTCTTTTCAAAAGTCCAGTGATGTTGGGCTAAGACCCATCTTAAGGAATTTATTTTGAGCTCATGACCTCATGATATATATATATATATATATATATATATATATATATATCCATCACAAAGTAAAAATGACAAATCATACAAACCAAAAAAATGACAGAAACCAAGTCTTGAGAACAAAGACTGGATGATCAATTCAACAGAATGTACTAAAGAAGTTGAATACAGAGAAGAGAAGAAGAGAGAAATAAAGGCTGGTATGGGACAGGCAGACTTCAAGAGGGTCTATGCTATACGATTGAACCTAATACTGCATGCAGATCAGAGCCAGGCAAGTGCTCCAAAATTGTTTACTAAACCAGGGAGGAAAGTCAAATAAGACATAGGAGCTAATCTCAAAAGCTCCATTGTCATGCAGAAGAGAACTTAGTATGAACAAATCATTTTATCTTACTGTATGTTCTTGGGAGCAGAAATACTGCTATATCTATAACACTTTGTGGGAATAGCCTAGAGCGGTGAGTGATCAATTGCTTGCTGGATTTTTTTTCCACTGCCACAGATATAAAAATACAAATAATAAAAGTAAATATAATCAGGTTTTATGACAAACAAGCACCTTGAAGACTACTAATCCTCATCACAATATATAATTGTTATATAACTGTTATCCTCTTTTTAGCTGAAAAAATTTGCCCAATATTACAAATCTAAGTACACGTAGTAGAAGTTGAATGGGAACCCAAATTTATACGACTTCCAAGTCTATTTAAATTGTGAAATTAACTGTTGAGCTTTCCAATTATTTTTGTTTGTGCTTTAATAATAGCAGTTTATTTTTAAGTAAATCATTATCCTTTCATCATAGACAAAAATTTATAAAAATGCTCATGAGAGCCCAGAGAGATAGCACAGCGGCGTTTGCCTTGCAAGCAGCCGATCCAGGACCAAAGGTGGTTGGTTCAAATCCCGGTCCCATATGGTCCCCCGTGCCTTCCAGGAGCTATATCTGAGCAGATATCCAGAAGTAACCCCTGAGCACAGCCTGGTGTGGCCCAAAAACCAAAAAAAAAATGCTCATGAGTGAAATTCAAGAGAAGTGTTCATCAGTGGTCATTAATCTATAATCAATGTATAAACTCTTTGCTAATCAATTAGCTTGCTGAGAAATACGTAAAGTATAAATCAGGTTATGGCTGATGTTAGACAGTAGTTTTCTATATAGACACAACATTAGGTACCAACACACTGGCCTTCATTCAGTTCTATTTGCCACATAACTGTTGTACAAATAATGAAATTCTTTGAAATCAGCCTCCTTGCACCCTCAAATAATTAGGATTCATTTCTTTCTATTTGATTCATAAAACAATATCTCTGACTCTTAACAAGTAGAAAATCTAGTTGGATGTACAAGTGTAAGACAGAAAGTTAGAAAAACACAATTAATAAAATTGTTTTGGGTTCAAATATGTAATTTATATTTGATGCCAGAATAGTTTAGAAAAATAACATAACGATAAAGAAATATCCAGAGATCTTTACTTACAAATTATTCTGGGTTTTAGGGATCTAGGAACCATTTAAACATATTTGCATATGTTAATAATCATATACACATGGAACAAAAATCCACAACCTTATCAAATTCATAGGAAGGTGCCTTCTTCAAGAAATGCTAAAACCAATAACCCCTGAATGCAAATGATTAAATCTAGACTCAGAAATATAAAATATTCTCAAATGTCTTAACTTTTCCCTATGTGGAAAATCTAGGACAAGAACCCATTGCTTGCACCACCTACTACTCCATAACTTTGATAATTTGTAGATATTGCCTATAATATAACCCATTAGTTAAGGCAGGCAATAATCTATGTCTAGAGAAAACAATATGGCCCTCCTACTTCACATTACAGTTGACATTCTCAATAGTTCATGAGATCTAAAAGAACTACCTTAGAACATATATTTTAAGGTATATGTTTACAACCCACTAGCTTTTATTTATATATACTTTGAAAGCAATTCATTCTTCAAATGCACTGGAAGTATTATATTTAAATGGGAAGTAAAAATAACTTTCTTTTCCTTTTTCCTTCTATTCCCCTCTTCCCTGCAGCCGTCATTGGCTACTTTTTCCAGCAGCAATAGCTACAATCCCCCTTCCCTACTAAGAACCCCGCAGCTCTTTGGAATGTAATTGCCCGGCACCCCACAGAGAATGCATTCTCTAAAGCAACAGCAAAACATGTCCTTTGAGACTAGGCAGAGTTCTATGAGTCTAATCTACAGGATGTTAAGGATCTATTACAACAAAGGACTATTTTTTTTTGTAAAAATAGAAAAACCCCAAATTAAAGACTTGATTCTCTGCTCCAGTTTCATAATATTCTTGAACTAGATTTACAATACTTTTTAGCTCTATTTACACAACCTTGAGGTTCTAAGGAGCACACAAATCTATACCTAATCATTGAGAATTTTCTGACACATGATTTGGGTTCTAATTTCCACTGGGCCCTTTATATGTAACACATCTCAAGCAGCTTGTTTTCCCTACATCTTATATTTCCTTTATACAGCCAAGAGTGGGAGCTGTAAGAAAAATGAAAGATGCCTTGTATCCTCCTATTCTATCCCTTCACTGATATTACCTATCACTTCTATTCTTTCTATTTCTATTCTACCCCTTTAGTGTAACTCTCTTCTTTTGGCTCCAGGGGTAAAAGGAACCAGGCAACAGCACAAATCAGAGACAAAGTCTCATTCACCCTTTGGGGCTTTGCTCTAACTTGTCCTTTCCAGAAAACTAGTGAGTTTTACCAGGCCTGCTTTCACTTGGTTATATTGGACAAGCATATACTGAGATTTTGCTTTCACAGGGTTGCCAATACCTATGGTTGTTGCTTAGCTGCTGTAAGTTGACAGGAGGATGTTCTGTCTGTTTATCCCTTAAGTGATAAGGAAATATATGTGCTGTTTGCTGCCATGACAGTAAGGGAGCTTTGATGATATAAATGTCTCCAGAAAGATGAGTGAATTGGCCCTTTCAGAGAACAGGGCTGCCAAGAATCGAGAGAGTGGGTGTGGTGTCAGCTTCAGGGAAACACAGTCTGGCCTATAAATTAGGCAAATCACTTTCCTTTATAAATGTATTTTAGAAATTGATTTTTATATGAAAATGGACAGATAGGACATGCAATTAACATTCCTCTCCTTTATCCACTTCAGTTCAAATTAACCCCTGTTTAAAAGCTCTGGAAAGCAGTGAAAATGAATTGAACAAATTATTTGAAAGTTTCTAATCCCTGATTAGCATCAAATCACTTTGCTTTTTCTACTACAAGCATCAAAACACATTTTAAGCTGTTTGATTGGAGTGAGGAGAGAACTAAGGGAAGTAAAGGAGTTAATTTGTTGAAGGAAAAAAGTATGTCATTTTCAAAATAACAGAAATATCTTTCTGGGCACCAAGTTTCACTTCACATTTTTAATACCAAAACTAAATACAGGCTTTTTTTTTAAATCAACTTTTTTGTTTTTCCCTAACTTGGTACCCATAATAAAGAAATCATTCATTCTTAAATTTAGTCACAAATATTTATTGAACATCTTCAAAGTGGCACACAATATTAGAACATAAGCAAAATCCTAATCTGAATTGACTCAGATTAAAAATGGGCTGTATATTGTACAGTATCCCACATTGTCCCCCAATGATTCTGAGTGCAGATTCAAGCCCTGAATACTGTCAGGTGTGAATAAAAAAAATAGCAAAAGGGATTGGTGGGCAGTCAAAGTACAGTGAGTTGGCTGCTTGTTTTGCACAAAATCAGCCCAGAATAGGTCTTCTGCACCATATATGGTCCCCAAATCCCACCAGAAATGAGCTCTGAGCACAGATTAAAGATCGCTAAGCATCACCAGGTGTGCCACATTCAAAAAAATGAGCTGTATTCTTGCATTCAGTATATACTTGGTTCAAAACTGGTGCAAAAGTGCAAAATTTATCTTCCAAAAATATTATCCTATTTCATACTGTTTTCTTGCTTTAGAAAGAGGAAGCAATTTACCTCCTACTGACTGTTGGATAAAGCTCAAATTCCTTATTCTATAGTCAAAATCTTCACAATATGGCCACTTATTATCAAACACTGAGGTTAAACACACACACACACACACACAATCAAATCTAACAAACAAAACCAGTTAATATCCATATCTATCCCTGATCCTGCCTGCCTAATTCCTAATTCTGTCTCTCAGCCATGCTCTTCCTCAAATGTGATTCCTCCTTCCGTTCTCTCTTCCCGTCTTTCTTTCTTTCTTTATAAAAAGCTATAAATATGTTTGGTCCCTTGGAACCTAATATTTTCTGTTTTTTTCTAGGCTCTAATGAGTTGTTCTCCCTGGCAGTGTTTAGGACCATATGCAGTGCCCAGGATCAAAAATGGATGAGATATATGTAAGGCACGTGTCCTCTCTCTCCAATACATGGACTAATTTAAGGGCACCAATTTCTCTGAAGTCTAGACTAATTCAGAAAATCTGTAGTACACATAAACAGTATTGTTTACTCTTGGCATAATTTTCCTTTCTTCTTGAAATAATTTTGTCTTGTTTCATCTAGTTATATGACATCCTTTCAATAAAACTATGAGTTCTCAAGGACTTTTACTACTAGATCCAACTCAAGAGCTTGCACATACAGGACAATCATCAACAGTGATTAAAATCAGAGACTTTAAAATAAACATTCGAGCTTTTTCATTTCTGCTCTCTCATTATATTAACAAGTAAATCAAGATCTAGAGTTTTGTGGCCCTGGGTACAGAGTGACATAACTACTTAATGGCAGAAAAGGGACTGAAGCAATGTTCACCTGACTCCAAAATTTTCTGATATTAAGGTGAAAGAATCAATTTCAATAATTTATATTATAATGACCATTTTATAACTATTGTGGTTACAAATTTTATCTCTATCTCTCCCTCTTTCACTCATTACTCTATTTTTGGATTGATTAGATGACCTCCGCTAATTGTGAAAATATAATTGTGATAACATTCTAAACAATAGATATCAATTCAGGATCCCTTACAAAAGGGATCTTACTAAATGGTATCAGTCAAAGGGTTTGTAGAAAAGCTTAGAAGCTCAAGCATAAATGAAGAGTGGAGGCAATATGTAGGCTCAAGAAGACAGAAAAGGGTCAAGACCAGACTCCTTCAATCCCACAATAGAATTTAGTAACAACCAAATATCAGTTTCACCAAGACCATTCATGCAGGGGTTAATAAACCAAAAGAGAAATTGAAAGCTATCATGAGGTCAAAATGAAAGAAATACAGAAAAAAAATCAAAAATCCACATTAACCAGTATTATAGGTTTCACAGGGAAAAAAAATCCATTTCTCTAAAATAATGGAAGAGAGAAGGAAAGTATGAGAGAGAAAGGAGATAGATAAAACAAGCATAAGGCTAGCTGCCCAGATCTACTGTCAGATCTACTAGTCATTTGAAATGAGTCAGGGTATTTCATTTTTTTATGAAATGCCAAAGCATAGGCACAATTATACCCAATCACTATTAATTTTTACCCAGGACAACCAAGTCAAAGTACTGCTGCAAGCAAAGGGAGGATCAAACCCAAATCTTCCCAAAAGGTGTCCTTGAATGTAATCACTCAAAGTTCTATACTGATTTCTTAGCCCCTGAGCACTATTTATATAATTAGCATCAATATAACAATAAAAGACTTTCTGACTCTTGGTCTGCATTTTACCAAGAACCTTACATACATCATCTCATTTATTCCTTAGGGGAGAAAAATCAGATAAATTCACTGTTGTTTTTCTATTTTTTGGCAGAGTAACTAAGGCTCACAGAGTCCAAACTAGAATTTGAACCTCAATCTATTTCATTTGCAGTTCCTGTGTTTTTATCATGTTATTGAAAACAAAGATACACATAAACAGGATTCTTGGATGCAAGTCATGACCCTGGCAGTTAGAGATCTGTGTTTTTGGAAAAAACATTTTAATTTTCCTATGTCTCAGTAGCTGTAGCCAGAAAAACTTTAAACTAATAGCCACTATTCACTCTCCTTCATCAAGTTGGAACACATGTGAAAAGACCCTGAAAACTGACTACAAACCTATAACATGCTATTTAATTTAGTCTCAGTTATTATCATCTCAGTTTATGTTACATTTGGATACATACAGAGTACAAACACAGATACAGGGATATCTGGTTATGTATGAAGAAAGGAATACATTCCAGAATATAGATTTTCTATATATAGAAATGAGAAGCCAGAATATGTGAAAAGCAATAACGTTTTTTTTCTCTTGCCCATATTGTTGTTTTGAAGATCACACATATACCTCTATATACATATAGAGGTCGTCACACATTTTTTTAGTACTCATGTAGGGTGAACATCTAATTGTGGCTCTTGCACATTTAGCCAGAGTGGTTCTTGCTGATCTTCCTCATATTGTAGTAGTGTCCCCATGTATTCTGATTGTAGAGCTTGTTTACCATCATTGTGATATTCTTATATGTGCGTTCCAGGACCATACTTCTTGGCCATAGTTCTCACTGATCTTCTTTAGTGGAGGTGTTCATAATGGGTTACATATCCCAGTTGAGGAACTATATATACACCTCGTTGGTGCTTCCAGAAATTGTTTCTGGCAAAATTTATGCCCCGGAGACAGGAGAGAGCATCAGGAAGGGTGAGAGAGAAATTGGGGACACTGGTGGTGGGAAATGTGTACAGGTGAAGGTTGTTGTACATTGTATGACTGTAACATGTAAATCATGAACAATTTTATCTGTGGGAAATAAAACTAGTATGAACAGAAGCCAGAGTGATAGTGCAGCAGTGGGGCATTTGCCTTGAACATGGCTGACCCTGGATGGACCTCGAGTTGATCCCTGGTGTCCCATACGGTTCCCCAAGCCAAGAACGATTTCGGAGCGCAAAGCTATGAGTAACCCCTGAGCATCATCAGATGTGGCCCAAAAACCAAATAAATAAATAAATAAAAATTATTATGAACAATCTTATAACTATGATGTTAAAATTTTAAAAAATCATAAAATAAACAAATTGTTTCTGGCACTTTGGATCACAGGTACAAAAGTCAAAGCTGTCCAATAACTTGCTCAGTATACACATTAGGACCAGGTATCAAACTCTCAGCCCCACTCTTGAAAGAAGGACTATAAATCACTGAGCCTTTCCACACTCCAAAGCCTGATAGCATGAAAAATTAGTATATCATTCTGAAACTTTCTTAGGGTTACAGTAATGAATAAAACAACTGTTGAACTTAAGAACAATCTTGTTGCTTTTGATAAATTGGTTTCCTGACAATATTTTGAAACTATTAGAGAAAACAAGATTATTTTTGTATAACTTTAAAACTATCAGAAATTGGGGAATAAAATTAAATTCGTTTCATCTTACAACTATAGGTAGAGGTAAATTGCACTGCTGGATAAAATCAAGGGCATGTAACAGTTCCAATTTTACAAATAAATATCTTTATGAGTACTGAAAGTTAGTTTACAGAGAATAATTTTTCTCCAATTTGGTAGGATTTAAAAAAACTGATGTCTTGCATATCAGAGCCAAAAGAGAAAAGTAGAATCAGCAATAATATAATAATCACTCAACAGAAATACAGATGCAAGAAAGATCCATTTGTTTTAATTTAAAAATGTTTCTAGTTGAAGGAGATATGCTAACAGGAACACCCAAACTGATGTTTGCATAAAATATTTCCAACTTATAACTCAAAAATCTCTCTCTTTTTTATTGGGTGTATGAATCATGATTGTAACATGAGTGTTTATCCAAAAATATTTCACAGTAAATATATAAGCATACCATTCTAATACACAAAACTATGCATGCAATCAATTGTTCCTGCCTTTTGGAGGGAGAATGAGCAGGGAAGGCTTTGAGCCACACCTGGATTACTGGCTCTGTGCTCAAAACTCCCTCTAGGTAGGCTCAGGGGACCGTACTTGGGATGCCGGGCATTGAACCCAAATTTGCTGTGTGCAAGGCAAACAGCCTACCCATTGTGCTATCGTTCCGACCCCAAGTTCTGCCTCTAATTACAATGACGAAACGAACCTCTTCCTTTCAAGACTTACACACAAACCCTCTATTTCAAACATTTCAACCTATCAGAAACTCAGCCAACACTCTAACTCTTTCTATAGTACCATAACTTCAATATTCCCTCTTTCATCACTCAAATGCATGTCTCTCCTAGGAGTCTCAGAAAAATCTTCTAACTATCATCTTCTCCCTCTAGAATAATTTGGATCCAATTTCAAAGTATGAGACCAGTGAGTAGATAACTTGTGTTTCATAGAACCAATCCTGGTTCTGTCTCTAGGTGGCCATGTGGCCCCAAGCACCACAATGAGTGATCTCTGGGTGCTGAGAGCCAAGAACAGTCCTTGAGCACCAATGGCTGTGACCCCAAAACAAAAACGTTTTTAAAAACTTTTTAAATTAGGCATTGATCTTTTATTTTTATGCACATGTAGTCCATTCCAATCAAGATTTGCCCCCACTCAGAACCAGCCTCCTGATAAAAAGCATTCTCATTGCCTAACTGAAGGAGACTTTATCATTTTTCTCATTCTTATCATCTCAGCAGCATTCAAGACATGAAGCACTCATTTCTGTTGCAGTTATTTTGTCTTATTTTGAAGCCATACTTGTTCTCAGGGAACATTCAGTCTAGGGATTAAACCCAGGCCTCCAGAATGCAAATCATTGCTCAGTCCATTGAGCTCTCTAGCCTAGACACCACTCATTATTTTTTTCTCTTGTCTTTAAGTGAACATCTTTCTAACTGCATTTTTTTTCAGGTTTATTGTTTTATCTGTAACTAGGATTTACTCCTAAATCACTGAGTTATTCAAGAATCACTCCTGGAAGACACAGGGAATTCTGGGGATCAAACCCATGTCAGCTTCATGCAAGGCAAATATCGCTCTGCCCCCAACACACTCAAATTGATACTATGTTTCCTAAAATGATTTAAAATTATTTTTGTTTTATATTTCTATCTCTAGGCAACCTCACTCATTGCTTTAAATTCCCAATACATTTGAATGGTTCCCAACTTTCTGTTTCTAGTCTCTCCTCTTCAAGAGTTTAGAACTCCTATCTAATTAGCTATTTGGTATTTTCCTTCCAATGTCTTATAGGCAACTCAATATCTGTCCAAATTCAATTTTGACATTTTCCACCCTGTGTTAGCTACTCTTTCACTATTTCCACCACAGTGCTTGACACATTACATGTATTCATTATGCATAGCAGTAACTTCAAAGGTACCATGATTGGAGAGGTCTCACATGTATTCTATAGACTGTGTCCCAATTCTTTGTATAATAACTAACTAAGTTCAAATGTTTAGCATTTTCCCCTGGGCAGCGACAATAATCTCCAATTGATCTTCCACTTTGGACTTCATTTTTTTTTCTTTTTCTTTCTTTTTTGGGGGGAGGGGGTCACACCCGGCAGTGCTCAGGGGTTACTCCTGGCTCAACTCTCAGAAATCGCTCCTAGTAGGCTCGGGAGACCATATGGGATGCCAGGATTCCAACCACCATCCTTCTGCATGCAAGGCAAACGCTTTACCTCCATGCTATCTCATCGGCCCCAATTTTTTTTCTATACAAGGGGGAATGTATGCATTTATATGAAGTTCTGAAAACATCACATTCCTGATTAAACACTTTTTGTGGTTACCTTGCACTTAGGATAAAAACTTCACATACTGAGGAGTTCTGTGTATTCTAGATACTGCTACCCTTTGCCCTCACCTTGAAAAGCATTCTTATTCTCCTTTATGTTTATAATTCCTATCTTTCATGAGTTAAGCCAGGATAATCACATCTGTAGTTAAAATTCTGAAACATGTTTCAATTCAAATCCTGAAACATATTTCACCAAGTTGCTTCTTCTTACTCGCTCAGTTACAAGTCACATCCATTGGAAAATCTTACATTGACCACACTTGACATTAGACTTTGCATTTCATTTTTGTTGTATATTCACATATCCTTCATAGCACATAAAACTCTGATACCAGTTGTTTAAAAAAATCTTATTTATATCTTTCTGTACTTTCTTTTTATTCACAGTGGCTACTTATGTTGTGTTCATTACTGTATCTTCACGACTCATTCTAAACACTAGAGAAAGTATTCTATGAGGATTTGGGGAAGGGAGTTTATGTTCTATTTTGTCTTGTGCCTATATTTTTCTCCTTTTATAAGTTATAGTTTGAATAACATGGTTACAATTGTGTTAATATTTATGGCTACGATATGCAAAGTATATCACTCTCACCAAAATTGCCAAGCCCTCCAACACTATACTTGTGCAACTTCCAGTTTGACCCTTCTCCTATTCCTATAATATCATTTTGCAGTCAGAGCCTGTTTGCCATCATTAGATACAGCCTATTTTCTGGTTTTTGTTTCTCTATGTACCAGAGAAGAATGAGATCATCTTATATCTGTCCATATCTCTCTGTCTCATTTTTACTTACTGTGAATAAACAAAAGGAGCAAGGTGAAGTTTCCTATAGATATTGTTCATACATTGAATTCTACAAGTGATATATTGTTGAGATATTGGAGTTCAATTAAACTTTTATTCAAAATTTACATTGTTTTCTATAAATCTATAATAAACAAGTAAGTAGAGTTTTACAGTGTTGATATCATGTAGGGTAGTGTCTAAAATAATGCATGCCTGAGATCTACACAATTCTTTTTTTAATTAATTTTTATTGTGGCCAAAGTGAATTACAAATCTTTCACAGTAATGTTTAAGGTACATAGTGACAATGAATTAGGGGCATTCCTACCACCAGTGTTGTCCTCCCTTCACCCCTGTTTTCAGCATACATCTCATATTGCCCTCCTTTACCCCCCAGAATACTAATGTAACTGGTTCCCACTTGTACAGCTTGTTGTAGATTGAGTATCGATTCTATCATTGACTTTGGGTTTGATGTTCAGATATGATAATTTTTTATTTCCACTAAATGTTCATGCAACTGTCCATTTTACCCCCTCAATTTATAAGGCTGAACAAGATGATTCAAGCAAACAACAAAACTATAACAATAAAAAATACAAAAATTTCAAAGCAAAAGAAGAACAAACAAAAAAACAAAGCCAGCATCTATGAAAAACAGATCCCCCAAAAGTAAAAAAACTCAACCCTCCTCTTCTTCCTTCTCATCCTCTTCCTTCTTCTTCTTCTTCTTCTTCTTCTTCTTCTTCTTCTTCTTCTTCTTCTTCTTCTTCTTCTTCTTCTTCTTCTTCTTCTTCTCCTTCTTCTTCTTCTTCTCCTCCTCCTCCTCCTCCTCCTCCTTCTGCTCCTCCATCTCTTCCTCCTCGTCCTCCTCTTCTTCTTCTTCTATTTTTTTTTGCAAAGGCATAGTAAGTATTGGGGAAGTTAGAAAGGGAATTCCCTTGGCCTAAGAGATTCCAGGTTTCTCCACCTTTGAAGCATACTGCTATGAGAACTATGGGCTCCATACATGCTCATTTTTATACTCCAAGGTCTTTTTATGTGCCAGGAAACTTTCCGCTCAATTGTGGATGATATAATCAGGCCTTTTAAATTAGAGATCTTGGTATTTACACAGGTCATAGAATGAAGCCTAGGAATAGTCTTTCTTTATAGTTCTAGAAGTTCTGTTCCATCACTGTTGTAATCAGTCTTTTATAATTGATGGTCTTGGTTTTTCAACAGATCCTAGGACAAAGTCTGGAATAGAGTTTTTACATTATGCTTCCAGAAGTTTTATTCCATTGCAGTTGTCACAGTCAGACCTCTGGGATGGGAGATCTTAGTTTTTGTACATATCCTAGGCCTAAGCCTAGGCTAGGGTCTTTATATTGCCCAGTCATGGCTGTCAATGTCAGTCTTCAATAGTCAGCAATTTTGGTTTTTGCATAGGTCAGAGGGTAATGTGTCTTCTGATTTTATATGACCATTAGGACATTCTGCTCTTAGATCAAGTTATTGCCATTTCCTCTTTGTCAGAATGTCATAGCAAAACTGGCTCAAATTGGTGCTAGAGAAGTATTAGGAATTTTCCAGGGGGAGTTTAGTTCCTGGTGCTGTTGCAGGAAACTGTGTTGGTTCTATGTCTGAGGTCTAGATCTCAGGATTGGATGGTCCCTGTCAGATCACATGGAGTCTAGTTGGGACCACATGGCACAAGTTCAGGGTGGGGGTGCCCTTGTATTATAAAATGTATGAGTTCTTATCCCTGGTAGAAAAGAGCTTGTTTCTACACATAAAATTTTTCCCTTTTTTATTATGTCTTTGCACTGAGGAATGGTGCCATATTTTATTGCTGGTGCATTTGGAGTCAGAATGTCAGGCTACAGAATCTTTGTGCCCTGGTTTTGACCTGAGCTTTCATCCCAGGCAAGACTTTTTCTTGTAGGCTTTCATACCAAGCAGAACCAAAACAGGTGAAGTAAAAGAGAAAACAATCTGTGAATATTTAATAAAAGAAATAAATAAAAATATTTTTTAAAAAGGAGTTAAAGAAAAAAAGGGTGTTTAAGGGGCTACCTTACATTTGGGAATATACAGACTAGGATGTATTGGTATAGAGGTATTAAATATATAAAAGAAATAAAGGCTTCCCTATTAAGTCTTTTAAGATATTCTTGTGGGAAGTAAAATCCAGGGTACATTTTCATCACACACCATGGTCTTGTTGAGTTTGAGATATTCCTGGAATATCCTTCTGTTATTAAATATCCACTAATGAAAAGAAAAAAAATTAAATGTTTTATTATACTATAACCAAAAACACCAGGTATGGTGGTATTTGGGAAACAACCCTCCTCACCTTCTCATACTTCTGGCAGTCTTGGCAGCTGAACACACACATAAATGCTGTTGCTATGTATTCATTCAGCCAGCTCATAGACTCACTATTCTCAAAAGAGATGTATACCAAATCATGAAACATTATGGATGTGCCAGCCACACTGTTGAAAGCTGGCAAACTTAGAAATAGTGGGTAAGCAAAGTATCCGCCCTGCACCATACCTGCTGCACACATCACCTGAACTGCTGCTTCACCAATGGTTCTCTTTCACCATTCATCTATGTCTCTTTACAGAGACATCAATTTAACTAATACTCCAACTATCTTGTTATTTGGGTTGTTATCCCAGGACTTTTTTTTTTCTTTGAGTAAGTTCAGGCATCCTCACCCTGTCTTTTTTGTACTTCCAGAAGACCTGGAAGCTGAAAACATGCCCCCAAAAGTTGCAGTAAAAACAATAGTGCTTGAAATTCTTGGACAACCACACAATTCCAATTTTGTTAATTGTGCCATTTTTGTAGGAACACACCAATTTAGATGCCAAAGTGTATATGAAGCCATCTAATATCCAAAAACAAATGGATGGAGTAACAGAATGACCAACTAGCAACTAGAGTTTACTAAACCTTCTGACAATGACTTAATGACCTCATTGTGATACAATAATTTTCACACAATTTTTGCTGTACTCCTTACTTTTTCTTTTCTTTTTCTCTCCTTTTTTCTTCCTTTCTTTCCTTCTTCCTTCCTTTTCTTTCTTCCTTTTTTATTTTCTCTTTTGCTTTCTTTCTTCTTTCCTTTCTTTCCTTCCTCCTTTTCTTCCTCCTTCCTTTCCTTCCTTTATTTTTTATCTTTTTTCTTTCTTTTGCTTTCCTTCTTCTTTTTCTTCTTCCTTCCTTCCCTTCTTCCTTCTTTTTTCTTTCTTTCTCTTTTTTCTTCTTTTCTTTCTTCCTTTTCTTCCTTCCTTTCCTTCTTTCCTTCCATCTCTCCTTTCTTCTCTTCTTTCTTTCTTTCTTTCTTTCTTTCTTTCTTTCTTTCTTTCTTTCTTTCTTTCAGTCTTTCTTTCTTCCTTTCTTTCATCTTTCTTTCTTTATTCTTTCTTATAGCTTCACTACCATTTACCTGAAAACAAATATATTAGTATCAACTTCTATGATCAAGTTACTATAGTAACTATGAAATACAGTCTTTAAATAAATTTTTGTTTATATAAATGTTTTAAATTCAATATCTGTATGTTCATTGAACATTTGATATGACATTCATAAAGCCTGGTTTAAAAATAACATTAAATGGAAAATAATCTTTTTATGTGAATTGAATCAGAGGGAAGGTCTTTGGCATGTTTTGCCCACATTCAATAAAATACCAACATCCATTTGAAAATTCCTTTAGAAGGCCAGAGTTTTATCTTAATAAACTGAATCCATGTTTGACATAAAGGAGGCTCAGGTTTAATTTTTGATACTATATGAATCCCTCTCACTGACACTACATGGTCACCTGAGCACTGCCAGGAGCAACTCTTAAACATAAAGCTGGAAATAATCCTTGAATAAAAATAAGTGTGGCCCCAAAAGTATGACAACAATAAAAATCCATTAGAAATATAACTTAGGTCCATGTATGTGGAAGATGATATAAAATAACAATGTTTCTGCTTCTTAAAATTTGTAGATTAGTACTGTTTTGTAGAAAACTGAAACACAAATTAAAGAATTTTTTACTCTCTTAATTTTTTAAATGCTATCTTTAAGTTTGACTGACATGGCTTGAATTTTGAATATTGGATAATTGAACCCAAAAGGGAAATTATTTGGGGGTCACAAAGATAAGGCACTTGCCTTACACAAAATTAACTTAATTTGATTCCTGCCACTACATACGATCCTCAAATTCCTTCCAGGAGTGAGACCTGAATACAGTCAGAAGTAAGCTCTGATTTTGACTTGGATATTCCCACCCACAAAAAAAGGCAATTATTTTTCTAGAAGTATTAGATAAAAGTTATAAGCTATATGTACCAATTACCTGGAAATGATAATTATCTCTTATGCAATGAGGATGTGATATAGTTTAGTAAAATCATAGAAGAATTTCAGTTAAATATCTCATTTAACTTGAACTTCTCTGAACAATGAGAGCATAGCTACTATGATTTTCACCAGTTTTGCTAATGAAAAATTGATAAAGTAAGTGGCACTGTATTAAGGAACCACTCCTACTAGAGCTTGGGGAACCTTATGTGGCAAGTGTTAGAATCCACAAAGTTTGATACCAGAAGCCATATTTTAACTACTATTAAACAGCCACTAAAGACATATCAGATGAATTCTGTAGCCTGAATTTTATGTCCTTTCAAAATTCATAAGCTAAAATCAAATTTCCAATGCAATAATATTTAGAGTTGAGTCATTGAAGAGGTGATTGTGCTGAAAAAGTGAGTCTCTAGAAATGGGGTTAGATCATATTAGGTCACTTTAAAGGAGATCCTAGGGAGGTTCCTTGCTTCTTCATGTGATTCTAAACTTAAAAAAATCCAATTAAAAAACAGAGAACTAACTCTCACCAGACACAAAATATGTCAGTATTTAGGTGATGGATTTGCCAGCCTCCAAAGGTATAATAAATAAATCATTGCTGTTTATAATCCATTCAGTCTATAGCATTTTTCTTATAGCCTTTGAGCAAACTAAGACAATGAGCAATGAAGTGACAAAGTGAAGTCCCCCAAAAAGTTCTACCCTGCCAGTACTCATTAGATGGAAATTCTTTCTTATGTCTCTTTTATATGAGTGTGAGATACAACATCAATAGAACTCTGGATCCTGTCTATTGTAGAATCTTTATCAGCAATACCACTTCCTTCATGACTCTGTTCACAGTATCTTAAGCAGCAAGCTGCCATGACCTTTGACATACCAAATGAATGATGTCAGAATGTTAAAATTTTAAACTACAGAGAAAATCAACCTGAGACAATTGTGCCATCAGTGTACCCAAAGAACAAAATGTCATTTGAGTAATCTTAATATGGACATGATAGCCTGAAAAATTATGTTCTAATCATATTAGAATAAATATCACGCATAAGGTCACTTATTAATATACTGTCTTATTATAACTCAATGTAAAAATCATTGATTTACTGAGTTAACTTTCCCCAGAATTTCTTTAAATATATTAAAAACATTAAACCAAGAGAGAAATAATACAGTGGGTGGAGAAATAGTAGAGTGGGTAAGACACTTTCTTTAAATATATATAACCAGGGTTCAAGCCCTTGCATCCCAAATGGTCCTCAGAGCACTGCCATGAGTGTTCTCTTAACACAGAGCCAGGAATAAGCCAAGCACTGCCAGTTTTAACCAAACAATGAATAAATAAATAAATAAATAAAATTATTAAGTCATTTATTATTTTGCTATTCAATAGACAAAATATATTTTTCTACCTATGACTAAAGCATAAAGAAGAAAGGGACATATAAACAATATTATCATAACAAAACTCCTAAAAATCTCCAATTCATCTGCTTTTTTCAAATGTGTGTTTTTAATGTAATTTAAACTTTGCTTTTCTTATCTTCAAAAATTTTACATGAAAAATAATTGCATGTCTATTCATGATTTGCATTATTTTTTGGAAGCCTAGCAAAAATATGCCAAATGTTAGTTCTTTAAAATTAAATCACCTATATAATCTGTCTCAATAATTAAAACTAGCTCAATGAGTGGGTAGTTTGTATGATATCATTCACAGTTTTCAGTGATCCAGAATAACTTCTATAAAATGACTTTTGCAACTTATGCCAATAACCATATAAGCCCAAGTAATAGTTCATAATTTGTGTACTGCCATCATTGCTGTCCACAATGATGCAAAAATGGAGAGCTTGACATATTTGTCAAGTGATTCTGGTCAGACAGTCAGGTATAAATGCATGTTTCCCTGTTTTCATATGAGAAGTATCCTCCATCCTTTGGATTATTTAATCATCCCACAAAATCTGCACTCCCAGCAGCCACTGAATCTTCACATCTATTTGAACAATCTCTAGGGCCTAACAAAGCCAACTAGTGTCCTACGAAAGAAACTTATTACCACACAATTCTCATGGTTCTCTAAACTCTATCTTCTTAATAAGTGAGGGCATCAATAGCCAATATCCAGGGACCATATTAACCTACTTCCTAAAATACAAGTTAAATAATGAGAATTGGTCATTTCAATATTTTGTCTAGATCTTTTTTTACTAAACTAAAGCCCAGAGACAATTCAACAAATCCTTCTGGATTTTAGTATTAGAAAATGTATCTTTATTTCCTAAATGGACAGTTTCATACATTAGACAAAAGAACTACCTAACTTTTCATGTCCACTTTTTACAATACCAAGTAGAAGTCAGATAACTAAATTTACTATTCAGTTTCGTTAACTAGCTCACTAAACGCTCCTGATATAATTATTATCTCCCTCTTCTAAATCAGTTATTTTTCATTTTTTCCTCCATATACTAATAGAGAACAGGGTACAGCACAGCTTCATCGATAAAACTGACTGACTAGCACAGTCATACACTGACACATAAGGATCTATGCCACCTGGAAAGGCAGATGCTTATATGTAAATGATTGGTGACAAAAGAAAAGATTCTTCTCTTGGATTTTAAGCATAAATTATATTGTGTTCAATCATTTTCTATGCTTTGTCCCCCATTTCACTTTCCTTCAATTATAACTAAATCATTTAGTTGTTGGAAATTTCCATAGTATTAGCAAATATTTGACTTTGCAGGTCATAATACCATGTCATACATACTTAAAACTACCTCTTGGAATCAACTTTTGATGCTACATAAACCAACATTCATGCCAAAAACAAACAAACAAAAAGATTTACTAAAATATAAAGTATATAAGTTGGGCCGTGGACTGTAGTTAGATGATCTCTAACTGGTTTCTAATCTGTAATCAGATTTTTATTTAATGTAAACATCTTGATTACAAATATGATTGTGATTAAATTTCAGTCATGTAAAGAACATCCCCTTCACCAGTGCAACATTCCCACCACCAATGCCCCACATTCCCTCCATCCCACCCCACCCCCACCTGTACTCCAGACAGACTTTCCAGTTCCCTGATTCATTCACATGATTATGGTAGTTCTCTGTGTAGTTATTTCTATAATATTTCTATAATATTCTATAATATTTTTATAACTGCACTCACCACTTCCAGCCCTCCTCTCATTGTCTCTGATTGTTGAAAAATGACTTTATTTTTCTTAAAACCCATAGATGAGTGAGACTATTCTGCATCTGTCTGTCTGTCTGTCTCTCTCTCTCTCTCCCCCCCCCTCTGACTTATTTCACTCAGCATGATAGATTCCATGTACATCCATGTATAGGAAAATTTCATGATTTCATCTCTCCTGACGTCCCTATAATATTCCATTGTGTATATGTTCCACAGTTACTTTAGCCATTTGTCTGTTGAAGGGCATCTTGGTTGTTTCCAGAGCCTGGCTATTGTGAATAGTGCTGCAATAAATAGAGGTATGAGGAAGGGGTTTTTGTATTGTATTCTTGTGTTCTTATGGTATATCCCTAGCAGTGTAATACGTGGGTCAAATAGGAGCTTAATTTCCAGACTTTTGAGGAATCTCCATATTGCTTTCCATAGAAGTTGGACTAGACAGCATTCCCACCAGCAGTGGATAAGAGTTCCTTTCTTTCCACATCCCCGCCAGCACTGATTGTTCTCACTCTTTGTGATGTATGCCAATCTCTGTGATGTGAGATGGTATCTCATCTCTGTTTTGATTTGCATCTCCCTGATGATTAGTGATGAGGAGCATTTTTTCATGTGCCTTTTGGTCATTTGTATTTCATTTTTTATCAAAGTGTCTGTTCATTTCTTCTCCCCATTTTTTGATGGGATTAGATTTTTTTTCGTGTAAAGTTCTGTCAGTGCCCTGTATATTTTGGATATAAGCCCCTTATCTGATGGGTGTTGGGTGAAAAGTTTCTCCCATTTGGTGTATGGCTCTTGTATCCTGGGCACTATTTCTTTTGAGGTGCAGAAGCTTCTAAGCTTAATGTATTTCTATTTGTTGATCTCTGCTTTCACTTGTTTGGAAAGTACAGTTTCCTCCTTGAAGATGCCTTTAGTCTCAATGTCATAGAGTGTTTAACAGACTTGTTGTTCTATATACCTTATGGTATCAGGTCTGATATCAAGGTCTTTAATCCATTTAGATTTTACCTCCATACATGATGTTAACTAGGGGTCTATGTTTGCTTTTTTGCAAGTGGCTAACCATTTCTGTCAGCACCACTTGTTGATGAAGTTTTCCCTGCTCCACTTAGGATTTCTTGCTCTTTTGTCAAAGATTAGATAATTGTATGTCTGGGGAAACGTTCTCTGAGAACTCAAGCCTATTCCACTGATCTGAGGGTCTGTCTTTATTCCAATACCATGCTGTTTTGAAAACTATTGCTTTGTAGTACAGTTTAAAGTTGGGAAAGTACTGCCTCCCATTTTCCTTTTTCCTAGGAGTGCTTTAGCTATTTGAGGGTGTTTATTGTTCCAGATGAACTTCATAAGTGTTACACTTCTTTGAAAAATGTCATGGGTATTTTTAAGGGGATCACATTAAATCTGTATAATGGTTTTGGGAGTATTGTCATTTTAATGATGTTAATACTGCCAATGCATGAGCAGGGTATGTGTTTCCATTTCCACGTGTCCTCTCTTATTTCTTGGAGCAGGGCTTTATAGTTTTCTTTGTATAGGTCCTTCACATCAGCAAGATGGGAATGGAAGAAACCTTTCTCAATATAGTTGAAGTCATCTACCACAAGCCAATGGCAAATATTATCCTCAATGGAGAAACACTAAAAGCATTTCCTCTAAATTCTGGTACAAGACAAGGCTGTTCGCTCTCACCACTCCTCTTCAACATAGTACTGGAAGTGCTTGCTATAGCGATCAGGCAAGAAAAAGATATCAAGGGAATCCAGATAGGAAAGGAAGAAGTCCTAACAATTTTATTGATTCCTATTGAAAAATAATATGTACATTCCTTTCTCTATGGCTATTGGGAAATCTTTTTTTTTTTTTTTTTTGCAAGCCATGGCTATAAAGTGCTCTATGCCTCATGTTGCTGGAAATAAATGTAGCAAAACCCTGGCAAGATTGCCAATGCAAATTCCATTTAAGAAGAGAAGAGGTAAAACAATGGACTAAGCCTGGGTATAAATTGGGGTTTAAGAGAAAATAAGATTTGCCTCACTCAGGTAGAATCCAATCAAGAGTACTGAGATTAGCATACAATCAACAGAAGTGAGGTGTAAGAATGAGTACTTTTATGGTGAAAGGTGAGCCCAGGGACAGGTAAATTAAGATTATAGTGTTAAAGGAAGCAAACAAGTGAAGAACAAATCAAAACTTGGAAATATGTGGCTGGAACTTGATTCACAAAGGTCTAGAATAGAGAGATGGACATAGTCCAAGGGAAGCTATAATGGTCATTATTCTGGTCGTTGTACTAAAAGAGCATGTTCATATTAGAGTCAGCACTTGAAAGTCATTCATACTTTGATGGTATTAAAAAGAAAACCAAGAAGGAAAAGTTAGAGAAGGAAACAGAGAGGAAAAACAACATGTCCCATCCAGAAGCCAAAAGTCAGTGTAAGGAGAATTATTAACAAGGGAAACTCAGTCTAAAAAGTCAAAGACTTCAAAAACAGTCCTGTGGCTGAACAATGATGTCATGGTCCATCTTGGGAGAACAGATGGACTATAGCAAACATGGGCTACAAAAGATGAATGTGGGAGCTGGGTACAGAATTGCAAACAACTATGGAAAATCCTCTTGAGTAACTTGAGTGTGTTTTGTTTCTGAAAGACTATAAATAATAGAATGCAGGAAATGAGGGGACAAAGGGACATCTCAGTAACAGGACAGTGTTTGAAATTAACTAACTCCAAAGTACACTCGGACTTTTGTGTGAGATATACACCTTAAGATATGATGAATTCTAGCTCTCCATAACAGCTGATAACAGTTCCTTATCAGTCACCACTATTATCATCTAAGGGGACTTAAAAAGGGCAGGGCAGTGACCTACATGGAAGAGCAAATGTCTATAATATGCAAATATTTAATACAGCAAGCTGGGTGTGACTATGTAAGTCTACCTTGTTATGATTCAAGGAGAACATCCCTGACACTCTCTTATAGTTTTGTCGGTGTAGCCCCCTTTTTAAAAAAAGATGTGAGTCATACATGTGGATTAGGGAGTAGAGTGAGCAGTAGAACATATATGTGGATGTGTGAGTCCCAAGTTCAATTCTACAAAGATGCCTAATGACACAAACACCACCTGGTAAAGGGCTGACACAAAACTCAATCTCTGTATGACTACTAACATCCATTGAAGTAAAAGCAGATAAATGCTTAAAGAAATGTATAAATTATATTCATTTGTATTAAAATAAATATGTACCTAAAATATTATTGTCAACAATATGTAAGCCACTATGATCAAAATAAAAATTATGTTAAAAAATATATAGTCCTAAGAAAGTAAGACTTATTTTATTGAGAAGCTCAGAACATCAGAAAAATCTTCAAAAATGTTTATATGCATCTGAAAAAGAAAACCTTGAAAATTTAAATAGTAACTATATATTATGGCTAATTGATACCATTCATCTTCTGAGAAGGAATGTAAAGAAAAAGTTATCATTTGTATATGATTAAGTAGTGTTGGCAGTGGGGTGGGGTGGTGGTGGTTCCAATCCCTTCAGGAAAACCAAAAATTGTTCTGCTACAACTGAACAACTCACTGCCAGATCATCTCTGGAGGTTTCTCCAATCAGTTCAGATTCCTCTAAATTTCCTTTTCTATAAACTTAAAGTTTCACATAAACCCAACCCTCCTCCCAAACCCCCATCAGTACACTTCACATTATAAGTAGAAGGGAAGATAACAGCCATCATCCATATGTTTGTTTTAATTTTCTCCTATAAGGCCCCTGTGCATTCTTGTGCTTGTTGGAATTAGAACTGAGTCCAATGGTGTAATCAGTGATATAATAATAGACACAGAGAAAGAGGATATTTTTATGTATTTTCACTGAGATGACAATAGCTTCAAAGTCTGTTGTCTTTGAAGTACCTGAAAAGGAATGTTTGTACACTGAGATTCTTCCAGCCTCAGACCGGAACATAGTTATTGCTTTTTTAAGAGATAAAGAAACTGCTGCCAATTTTCACTCATCAGGCAAAATATTTCATATTGGTGTAACAAGAAAAGTCAGAAATACATCCAGATTTTAGCACGGTATTTGCAAAGCTGAGCTGGGCAGAACTCAACAACCCAATCAAGGGTGAGGGGAGTCCTCACTTTACAGAGTCACCAGACCCTGTTCAGAGGGGACTGATGAAATTTTCTGATGAAATTCCTTGAGAGAGAAGCTGCTAACTCTTCCAGCCTAATCCAGGTCAGAAGTTAACATATCATGTACCCTGTTAGGAATTAGTGGAATCAGTGGAGCCAATTAGATTAAGACATAAAGTGGGATATATATATATATATATATTATATATATAATAAATGAAAATGTTTTAGATGCATTGGAATATTACAAGTGGTAACGTACAGTCTTTCTGATATTAGGAAATATTTAAAATGCTCAGAACAGTCTCTTTGACTTTGTTAACCACACCCAATCCAAACCATTCTTGGCTAGATCAGGCCTTTGAAAAACTCCCTGTGGATCCTTATAACATAGGAACACTATTTTAGCATGTCCACTCATTTCAAAGCATTTCTGTCTTCTCTCTGATCAGAAATAAAATGACACCCAATAGCTAGTGACTTCAATTGTGCTAGATTTTATCTGTGCCAATCTTACTGGCAGGACTAACCATCTTATACATATCTGATATGCGTTCTTTATATTCTTTGGCCGTAGTGTATAAAGCTGCACTATGTTGACCACGCAGCAACCATTTGGAGACCACAGGCAAAACTGTTAGGAGCATAATGCTGCAACATATGGTCTCTAACAGGCTCATAGGCCACTCTGCTATCCTGTGGGGAATCATGGGAAAGGTTGGAAACACTTCCATTATACCATCACTTTCAATGATCCATTGAATGATCCACTTCTTTTTCTTGGCTGTTTCTAATACTTACTTAACTCATCTTAGTACCAAAATAGAACAGAAGTGAAGACCCAATCTTCCACCCTAATATCTCTTGAATCCATTGCTTCATAGAAAAAAATTTAATCTTTCACAGAGCAAAAATAGCATACTTTCATGAAAAGAAAAGAAAACAACAGATTGTCATCCATATTTGCTGAAAATATTTTCCCCGTAGAATTAATACTTATACTATATAAAAATGCATGTAAAATGATAAGAATGTGTTAAAGACTTCCACTTATCGGATATTTAACTTTGGGCATAAAATGTCCTTCCTTCAACCTTCAATCTTTAATTATAAAATTAATAATCAATCTTATAAACTATAAGACACAGAAATAGCAACCCTCTTGGGAATCCGTGGAGAGTACATGGAGTGATGTATTCAAAGTATTAAGAACAAAAGCTAAGGTAGGTACCCCAAAATCAAACTGAAGAAAGGCCAGAAAACTTTTTCCTTTTTATTTTAAGTTGAACTTATATTTTATATATGTTTTGGCTGTTTTGTTTTTTATTGAGTCAACATGTTTATATACTACAATAAGCAGAAAAAAATGGTTTTTAGACTTTTAAAAATATTGAAAACATTTTTAAATTTAAGATTTGTGGATTACAAAGTTATTGATAGTTGAGTTTTAGGCATACAGTGTTTCAACCTCATTCCCACCACAGGTGTCAACTTCCTTCCCCCATTGTTTCCATACACTGTACTATCCAGCCTCTCCCCACTCTCTCCTCTCCACACCTGCCACCTTAATAGGCAGATTTCAAAGTTTTGTGGTTACATTTTAGTTTTCCTATTTTCAGTGCTGTTTAAATGCTTTGGATATATAGCTATGTTATTCTTCCATATCACTGGTGATCTGTAAAGATCACTTTCTGATCTTCATTCCCCTAATACACTTGCTTTGTTTCCTTTTCTGTCCTCTTTCTATACTGAGAAGTTAATGGTGACCTAGGCATTCCCCTTTACTACATTACATTTTCTCATCTAATTAGTTCAAATCCACAAATAAGTGAAATCATCTTGTCCATTCTCCTTCTGGATAACTTCATTCAACATAATAACTTCCAGTCCCAAGCAGATTGTAGCAAATTGTATGATTTAGTTGTTCCTCATAGCTGCATAGCATTCCATTGTGTGTATATATATCTCATCTTCATAATACATTCATCTATCATTGGGCACCTAAGTTCATTTATATATTGGCTACTGTACATAGTGTAGCAATAAATAATAATGAGCACATGTCTTTTTATTTATTTTTGTATTAATATCTTTATTTAAACACCTAGATTACAAATATGATTATAGTTGGGTTTCAGTCATGTAAAGAACACCCCCTTCACCAAGGCAACATTCCCACAACCAATGTCCCAAATCTCTCTCCTCCCCATTCCCCCCTTGTACTCTAGACAGGCTTTCTACTTCCCTCATTCATTCACATTGCTATGATAGTTCTCAGTGTAGTTATTTCTCTAACTGCACTCACCACTCTTTGTGGTGAGCTTCATGTCGTAAGCTGGAACTTCCAGCCCTCCTCTTTTTGTCTCTGAGGATTATTGCAAAAATGTCTTTTATTTTTCTTAAAACCAATAGATGAGTGAGACTAGTCTGTGCCTATCTCTCTCCCTCTGACTTATTTCACTCAGCATAATAGATTCCGTGTACATCCATGTATAGAAAACTTTCATGACTTCATCTCTCCTGATAGCTGTATAATACTCTATTGTGTATCTGTACCACAGTTTCTTTAGCCACTCATCTGTTAAAGGGCATCTTGATTGTTTCCAGAGTCTGGCTATTATAAATAGCCCTGCAATGAACATAGCTGTGAGAAAGGGACTTTTTCTATTTTATTTTTGTGTTCCTAGGATATATCCCTAGAAATGGTACAGTTGGATCATATGGGGGCTCAATTTCCAGGTTTTGGAGGAATATCCATATCGTTTTCCATAAAATTTGGACTAGGCACATTCCCACCAGCAGTGGATAAGCATTCCTTTCTCTCCACATCTGCACATGTCTTTTTAAATAAAATGTTTTCTTGGATGTAGATGCCCCAGTGGAAGATTTTCAGGTTACATGGCAGGCAGCTCAATTCTAAGTTTTGTGAGAAATTTCCATACTATTTTTCCACAGAGATTGAACAGACAAAATTTCCACAAGCAGTGGAGAGCCTCTTTTGCCCATTACATTCCCACCAACAAATATTGTTCCCACAATTTTTTGTTGTTTTTTTTTGGGCCACACCTGGTGATGCTCAGGGGTTACTTCTGGCTATGCACTCAGAAAACGCTCCTGGCTTGGGGGACCATATGGGACGCTGAGGGATCAAACTGTGATCTGTCCTAGGTCATTCACCTGCAACGCAAATGCCCTACTGCTGTGTCACTGCACCGGCACCATTTTCCCACCATTTTTGGTATATGTGATTCTCACTAAGGTGACATGATAACCCATTGTTGTATTAATTTGAATTTCCCTACTGGCAAGTCATGCTGACGATTTTTTTATGTGCTTACTGGCCATTCACATATCTTCCTCTGAGGAATGTCTATTCATTAAATCTCCTTATTTTTTGAAAGGGTTTTTAGATTTCTGTTATTGTTTACTAGTATGACAATCTTCATCTTATATATAGTGAATATCAATTCTTTGATGTGTTTAATCAAATATTTTGCCTGTTCAGCTAGCTGTATTTTTGCTTTTGCCATGTAGAGACTATAATTTGATGTAGTCCTGTTTATTTTATTCTTTGTCTTTCAGGTGATATCATTGAGGATGCCTTTAAAGTCTGAATAATAAAGCATTCTTTCTCTTTTTTTATATACTGAAAAATTTTTATAGGTAGAACAAAAATCATTTAAGTACCACTTCCTCAACTAGAGAGTGTACCTTCCTCCATAATTATCTGACAATGGTCTGCCATATGGTCTGCCAATCCCCTAATCCACCTATGGTGAAACTTTTTATTGTTTTCTTTCAAGTCTGTGATACATAGGATTCATTATTATTATTTTTTTCCTTTTTTATAAATATCATTAAACACCTTTATTACAAATATAATTGTAGTTGGGTTTCAGTCATATAAAGAACACCCTCCTTCACTGATGCAACATTCCCACCACCAATGTCACAACTCTCACTCTCCCCACTGCACACCTCCTGTATTATAGACAGTCTCTCCACTTTCCTCATTCATTCACATTGTTATGATAGTTCTCAATGTAGGTATTTATCTAACTGCACTCATCACTCTTTGTGGTGAGCTTCATGTCGTAAGCTGGAACTTCCAGCCCTCCTCTCTTTTTGACTCTGAGGATTATTCAAAATTATCTTTTATTTTTCTTAAAGTACATAGATGAGTGGGACTATTCTGCATCTATCTCTCTCCCTCTGACTTATTTCGCTCAGCATAATAGATTCCATGTACATCCATGTATAGGAAACTTTCATGACTTCATCTCTCCTGGCAGTTGCATAATATTCCATTGTGAATATGTACCACAGTTTCTTTAGCCATTTATCTGTTAAAGGGCATCTTGGTTGTTTCCAGAGTCTGGATATTGTAAATAGCGCTAAAATGAATATAGGTGTGAGGAAGAGAATTCTGTATTGAATTTTTTTATTCCTAGAGTTTATTCCTAGGAGTGGTATAGCTGGATTGTATAGGAGCTCAAATTCCAGGTTTTGGAGGAATCTCCATATCGCTTTCCATAAAAATTGGACTAGACGGCATTCCCACCAGCAATGAATAAGAGTTACTTTCTCTCCATATTTCGTCAGCACTGCTTGTTCTCATTCTTTGTGATGTGCGCCAATTTCTGTGGCATGAGATGGTATCTCATAGTTGTTTTGATTTGCATCTCCCTGATGATTAATGATGTGGAGCATTTTTTCAATTGCCTTTTGGAGATTTGTATTTCTTCTTTGAGAAAGTGTCTGTTCATTTCTTCTCCCCATTTTTTTTGATAGGATTAGATTTTTTTTTTTGTAAAATTCTGTCAGTGCCTTGTATATTTTGGATATTAGCCCCTTATCTGATGGGTATTGGGTGAATAGTTTCTCCCACTCAATGGGTGGCTCTTGTATCCGGGGCACTATTTCCTTTGAGATGCAGTAGCTTCTCAGCTTAATATATTCCTATCTGTTTGTCTCTGTTTCCACCTGTTTGAAAAGTGCTGTTTTCTCCTTAAAGGTGCCTTTAGTCTCAATGCAATGGAGTGTTTTACTTACATGTTGTTCTATATACCTTATGGTATCAGGTATGATATCAAGGTCTTTAATCCATTTGGATTTACATTCATAGTTGGTGTTATATGGGGGTCTGAGTTCACTTTTTTGCAAGTGTCTAACCAGTTGTGCCAACATCACTTGTTGAAGAGGCTTTCCTTGCTCCATTTAGAATTTGTTTCTCCTTTATCAAAAATTAGGTGACTTTGTATCTGGGGAACATTCTCTTTGTACTCAAGCCTATTCCACTGATCTGAGGATCTGTCTTTATTCCAATACCATGCTGTTTTGATACTATTGCTTTGTATTATATAGTTTAAAGTTGGGGAAAGTAATGACTCCCATATTTCTTTGCCCAAGAAGTAATTTAGCTTTTCGAGGGTGTTTATTGTGCCAAGTGAATTTCAGAAGTGTTTGATTCACTTCTTTGAAGAATGTCATGAATATCTTTAGACTATAAGGGGTCTCAAACTCGTGCCCCGCAGACTGCAAACGGCCCTCCGTACAATATTTTGTGGCCCTGCCATAGAGTAATCTTTTTTGTTTTGTTTTGTTTTAGTTGTTTAGGTCACACTACCCAATGTTCAAGGCTTACTACTGACTTTGCACTCAAGAATCAGCCTGGCTTTGCCTTCTGCGGCCAGCAGATAAATTGAATTTGAGATGAATCACATTAAATCTGTACAATGCTTTGGGGAGTATTGGCATTTTAATGATGTTAAACTTGCCAATCCATGAGCAGGGTATGTGTTTCCATATCTGTGTTTCCTCACTTATTTCTTGGAACAGGGTTTTATAGTTTTCTTTAGATAGGTCCTTCACATCTTTAGTCAAGTTGACTCCAAGATATTTGAGTTTTTGTGACACAAATGTGAATGGGGATGTTTTTTAAATGTCTATTTCTTCCCTATTATTTTTGGTGTATAAAAGGGCCATTGATTTTTGTGTGTTAATTTTGTAGCCTGCCACCTCACTAGATGAATCTATTGTTTCTAGAAGCTTTTTGGTAGAGTCTTTAGGATTTTCTAAGTAGAGTATAATGTCATCTGCAAACAGTGAGAGCTTGACTTCTTCCTTTTCTATCTGGATTCCCTTGAATCTTTTTCTTGCCTAATCAATATAGCAAGTACTTCCAGTACTGTGTTGCATAGCAGTGGGGATAGAGGACAGCTCTGTCTTCTACCAGAATTTAGAAAGGCTTTTAGTTTTTCTCCATTGAGGATAATATTTGCCATTGGCTTGTGGTAGGTGGCCTTAACTATATTGAGAAAGGTTTCTTTCATTCTGATCTTGCTGAGAGTTTTATTTTAATCAAGAATGGGTGTTGGACCTTATCAAATGCTTTCTCTGTGTCTATTGATATGATCATGTGATTTTTATTTTTCTGTTGTTGATGTTGTGTATTATGTTGATAGATTTATGGATATTAAATCATCCTTGCATTTCTGGGATAAAACCTACTTGATCATAGTGAATGATCTTCTTGATGAGGCATTTGATCTTATTTGCCATGATTTTGTTAAGGATCTTTGCATCTGTGTTCATCAGAGATATTGGTCTGTAATTTTCTTTTTTGCAGCATCTTTGTCTGGTTTTGATATCAGGGTGATGTTGGCTTTATAAAAGCTATTTGTAAGTGTACCCATCTTTTTAATTTTATGAAAGAGACTGGCCAGGATTGGTAGTAGTTTCTCTTGAAAGGTTTGAAAGAATTCATTAGTGAATCCATCTGGGCCTGGGCTTTTGTTTTTGGGCAGACATTTTATTACTGTTTTAATTTCCTCAATGGTGATAAGGTGTTTAGATATGCTTCATCTTCCTTATTCAACTGTGAAAGATTATAAGAGTCCAAGAATTTATCCATTTCTTCCAGATTCTCATATTTGGTGGCATAGAGTTTCTCAAAGTAGTCTCTGATTACCCTTTGAATCTCTGAAATATCTGTAGTGATCTCCCCTTTTCATTTCTAAGACAGGTTATCAAGTTTCTCTCTCTCTTTTTGAGATTTGCCAGTAGTCTATCAACCTTGTTTATTTTTTCAAAGAACCAACTTCTGCTTTTGTTGATCTTTTGGATTGTTTTTTGGGTTTCCACTTCATTGATTTCTGCTCTAAGCTTTGTTATTTCCTTCTGTCTCCCTATTTTTGGCTCCTTTTGTTGATCATTTTTTAATTTTATGAACTGCATCATTAGGCTATTGAGGTATGCCCCTTCTTCCTTATGTGTGATTACAAAGCTATAGCTTTTCCTCTCAGTACTGCTTTTTCTAATAGTTTGTGTCTTCATTGTCATTTGTTTCCAAAAAAGTTTTGATTTCCTCTTTGATTTCATGTCAAACCCACTGGTTATTCAGTAGCAGGTTGTTTAATAACCAGTTGTTTAAGTATTACTTCTGTGTCCCTTTTAGTTCACATCTAGTTTCAGAGCCTTGCGATTAGCAAAGGTAGCCTGCAAAATTTCTATCTTCTTTACTTTATGGAGGTATGTTTTATGTGCCAGCATGTAGCCTATTCTGGAGAATGATTTATGTACATTAGAGAAGAATGTGCATCTGGGGATGGAGTGTCTCATATATATACACATATACATATACTAGGCCTCTTCCTTCCATTTCTCTTCTCTGGGCTAGATATTTTTGTTGGGTTTCAGTCTGATTGACCTATCAAGTGTTGTCATTATTGATGTCCTCTTTTACATTTGTCTATAATTATATTACATAATTTGCTGTTCTCTGATTAGGTGCATATATTTTAGTACTGTGATTTCTTCCTGTTGCACATATCACTTGATTAGTACAAAGTGTCCATCCTTGTTACAACTTTTCTGAGTCTAAAGTTTGTGTCATCTGATATTAATATGGCCACTCCAGCTTTTTTAAGGGTGTGTTTGCTTGGATGATTTTCCTCCAGACTTTGATTTTAAGTCTATGTTTGTTCTGAATATTTAGTTGTGTTTCTTGTAAGCAGCAGGAGCTTGGATTCATATTTTTGATTAGCCACTTAGTGTCTCTTAACTGGTGCATTTAGTCCATTGACATTGAGTGGGATGAGTGTCATGGGATTTAATGTCATCTTTGTGTATAAGTTTTGTGTGTCTGTCTGTCTTGTCTTAATATAGACCTTTCCATTTTTCCTTTAAGGCTAGTTTTGCATCTGTAAAATTTCTGAGCTGTTGCTTATCCATGAAGCTATGTATTTTTCCTTCAAACCTGAACATGATTTGGGCTGGGTGCAGTATACTAGGTGACGCCTCCATTTCATTCAGTCTTGTCACAATATCCCACCACTGTATTCTGGTCTTGAGAGTTTCTTGTGACATGTCTGCTGTAAATCTTATGGATGCTCCTTTGAATGTAATTTCCCTTTTTGATCTTTCTGCTTTCAGTATTCTATCTCTATCTGTAGGATATGTCATTGTGACATATGTGTCTTGGGTGTTTTTCTTTGGGTCTCTTTTAGCTGGCACTCTTTCGGCATGTAGGATTTGATTGCATGCAATCTTTAGGTCTGGAAGTTTCTCTGTGATGATGTCTTTGACTGTTGATTCTTCCTGTAGATTCCCTTCCTGGGCCTCTGAGACACCAATGATTCTTAAGTTGTTTCTGTTCAGTTTATCAAAGACTTCTATTTTTATCTGTTCACAATCTTTGAGTACTTTTTCCATTGTATGATCATTTGCCTTAAGGTTCTTTTCTGATTTTTCCTGCCATATGGAGTCCTTTGATCTTACATTTGATCTTGCATTTGATCTTCCAGTTCACTGATTCTGTCCTCAGCTGCTGTTACCCTGCTGGAAAGGTTTCCCATTGAGTTTTTCAGTTCAGTTACTGTGTTTTTCAGATCTGTTATTTTAGTTTGGAGTTTTCTGACTTTCTCTCTTTGTATTCTTTTCAGCTAGAGCTAGGTTTTCTTTAATTTCTATGAGGATCCTCCATATTTCTAATCTAAACCCTTATCTGATATGTTAATCAGATGGTTGGTATTTTTTGGGTCATCAGAGTTATCATCTTCATTCTCTGTGCATGGTGTCTGCCTGTGAGGTTTCCCCATTGTCATGCTTGTAGCGTGATTTTTTTTCTGCGTGTTATGGCAGGGTTTATTCGTTAGAAAGAGCGCATGTCTGCGAAGTGAAGTGGAGCCTCTAGGAGAGCGATTTTGCTGGGCCCTTCTTGGCCCACTCAGGAGAGGTTCAGAAGATAGAATAGTAGAGAAACATGCACATGCGATACGCACTGTATCTCCCAATTGGTAATCACACAGTAGGGGCATATTACTCCCGCCTGACTTCACAGACAAAGGACTTGTCTTTCTGCATTCTTTCTATATTTCTTAAATGTCCTTTATAGTGTGCACTTGGATCTCAAAGTATTTGACCCACTTTCAGTTGACTTGTATAAGGTGATATGTAGACCAATTAATATAGGTCAGCAATAGAAAAGTAGCTTTAGATTTGGGGGAAATATAGTCAGGAAATAATCTTGCTACCAACCCAAAATTACTGAAGAAAAACAAGAACAGTAATATTACCTTACCTTGCTCAATGGTGTTGAAACTATTGGATATCCATCAATCTCTAATAGCCGTGGCCCAAATCTGCTAAAGCCCTTCTAAAGCTACCTGGCAAAGGGCATAGAAATAGCTGGCCTGAGAATATGTCTTGCTTCCAATACAGTTTAGGTTCATCTGAAGTCTAACAGGAGTGATCCTGAGCACAAACTAGGAGTAGTTCCCTAGAATCAGAAGATGTGTCCACAGTAAAAGCTATTTGGCAATAAATGTTTTTATCTTCTGACCTACTTCTCTTTTCCTAATTTTTTTCCAAGGAAACATCTAGAAAACTGTGAAAATCTATAAGTGCAAAATGTTAATTACTCCAAGATTCTTTCTACTGAAAAGACACAAAAAAGGTTGATATATGTTTATGTATATACCAAATTGTTAATATATTTCTATATTTGGGCCAGAGCAGTTTTACACTTTTCTTTAATGCAGCCAACCTAGGTTCAATATCCAGTATCCCATATGGTCCTTCAAACATTGCTAGAAGTAATTAATAAGTGCTAAACCAAAACAGAATTCCTGAGGATTGCTGGGTTTGACCCCAGACCAAAAATAAAAAAGACCTGCTGAGAACCCAGGAAGCATCATAAAGTCAGTTTTTAAATTCTCTAGCCTAACTCCTTCATTCTCTGTTTCTATCATTGACTTAAAGTAAAAAGTGAGAATAAAGACAATAAAGTTCTGGAACTGGAATGATAGTACAGTGGAAAGGGCATTTACCTTGCATATGGCTCACCTAGATTTGATTTCTAGCATCCAATATTGTCCTTGGAACAATATTAGTACTAACTCCTGAGTTCAGAGCCAGAAATAACAGCTGAGCACTTTCAGGTGGTGCAAAATCAAAACAAACAAAAAGGAAAACAAATTTCTAATTGAGAAATATTATATTTCTAGCTATAAACCACTAAAGAAAACATAGGTAGAATGTGGCAATTGTCAATAAATCCTTTGAGTGATAGCAGAAAAGAATAACCTATTATATTAAAGACAACATATTTCAGATGTATATATTAAATCTCCTTAAAATCAAATAAAGTTTCAAACAATAGGATTATCTTCATTCATAATCTAAAATACTTTAATGTGCAAAAATTTCTTACTATAAAATGCAGATAAATAAAATTAGAAGACAAAACCTTTCCTGATTACTTAATATCATGAAAGAAAATTATATAAAACAGGAGAATTCAACAACTGACAGCATTTAGATATTAAAAAAAGGACATTTACCAAAGTCCTTAAGATTTTCAGATTGATTCAACTTGATATCTGTATAACATAGTAAGTCCCATCTTAAAGAAATCAGCTTTACTTCTTATACACAAATGCTTCAATTGAACCTTGTTCATGGCTTTATTAATGCCAGACTGGATAAGAAAGATAACTGGAAAAAATAATTTTTCTCAATTCAACAACAGGGCGTGCTGGTATATAAATTCAGATGATTAAAGAAATAAAAATGCATTTAGTATTTGCTTTCTCTAAAGAACTTTTTTCTTAAACCATTTTTGGACCTTAAGTAGAAATACTGATTTTTACTGGGAGAATAGCCAACTGCATAAAGTGAAATATATGTTATGATAAAAGATATTCACCAGGCAGGGATAGTATTATACTTCTAAGAGAAAGAACTAGTCAAAAAAAAAAAAAACCTGCAGATTTTGCTCAGTTAACTTGAGATAGCAGTCTGCTTAACAGGATGGACCATAATTGACCATCATGTTAAACTAGCAGAATAATCCATACCAGTGGATTGAGCCAGCTCTCCTCCCCAGGGGGTTCATGCATGAGCAGACATCCTAATTACCCAAAGCCAGCTAAAATCATACATACTTGGGATTTTTTTCATTGACATCTTGGTTGCAAGAAATAGAGAAATGCACACTATGTCCAAACAGATGCTAGATCTACAACTGTCAACAGCTAAAGACTTCTTAGTCCCATATTAAGCAATAAGATAGTGAAGTAGTTCTGAGGTTCCTTCTGCATTTCCTCCTTCATTGCTACAAAACTTTAACTTTAGAAATAAATATGAGGGCCGGGCGGTGGCGCTAAAGGTAAGGTGCCTGCCTTGCCTGCGCTAGCCTTGGACGGACCGCGGTTCGATCCCCCGGTGTCCCATATGGTCCCCCAAGCCAGGAGCAACTTCTGAGCACATAGCCAGGAGTAACCCCTGAGCGTTACCGAGTGTGGCCCAAAAACCAAAAAAAAAAAAAAAAAAAAGAAAGAAATATGAGTAATGAGCAGAGTCAATTTATATGCAAAATAAAAAATTATTACAAGAAATTGTCTCTATATCTAAAATGTTATGTATTTATATCCTCTCTCTTTCTCACTTTTTCTCTCTCTCACCCATACCATACATATAGCACACACATAAATACACACACACACACACACACACTAATTCCTGCTGTGTGCTTTAGCACATGGCAGACATTGTAAACTGCCTCTTCTCTGCTATGTGCTGGACCTTGAACCACCCAGCCCAGATAGTTCCCTGAGGGTACTTCTTCAGAGGTAAACTGTCACCACCCACAAGGGTGGAAACAGAAGAGTACAGCTGTCCCACTTTGCTTCTTGGCCAAGCACATTTCCTACCAAAGGAACCACAGCACAACATGTAGAAAACACCACACTACAAACATTACAATGTGGAAACAACACAGGCCAACACCATGCATAGGGAATAAAGTTGGCAGCTTTGATAACCTGAAAAGTGCTAATCACCTATCTAGCCACTCACACAAGGAGTATAGAAAAGAAATATGGTGGATCCTCATAGAAATCAAAGAAAGCATAGAGCCAGCATAATGAACCACAAATAAAAATCAAAACAATATGAAGATAGATATTAGAAAACTCCAAACTGAAAAACTTGGTAGATAAAATAAAAACCTTAATGAAAAACCTCTCGAACAGAATAACAGCAGCTGAGGACAAAATCAGTGAGCAGGAAGATGAGATGCATAATTCCATACAACAGAAGACATTGAAAAAGAGCCTAAAACAAATTATCAGACAATTGAAAAAGTACTTAAAGAATGTAAACAGTCAAAAATAGAAGTCTTTGATAAACTCAACCAAACATAACATAAGAATCACTGGAGTCTCAAAGACTAAGGAAGAAAATCCTCAGAAATAATCAACAGTCAAGAACATCATTGCAGAGAAACTCCCAGAGCTAAGACAACTTGTAACCAAATCCTGCATGCACAAAGAATATCAGCAAAAGAGGCCCCCAAAAGGCATCCCACGACAGTTCCTAGTCACAATGTCAAACCCCACAGGTAAGAATAGAATACTGAAAGCAGCAAGATCAAAAAGAGAATTACATTCACAGGAGAACCGTAAGATTTACAGCAGACCTGTCACAGGAAACCCTCAAGACCAGAAGGCAGTGGTGGGATATAGTGACAAAACTGAACAAATAAATGTTTTGCCTACAATACTGGACACAGCCAGACTCGCATTCAGGTTTGAACTAAACACGGATAAACAATAGTTCAGAAACTTTACTGACTCAAGAACAGCCTTAAAAAGAAAACTGAAAGATCTACTTTAAGAAAAGACAGATCAATAGACACACCAAACGTCTACACAAAGATGGCACTAAATCTCATGATGATTGTTTCTCTCAAAGTCAATGAACTAAATACACCAGTTAAGAGACACAGAGTGGCAAAAATCTGAATCCAACATTCTGCTGCCTACAAGAAACACATCAAAATGAAGGCTTAGGAAAATCATCTAAGCAAACAACTCCCTTAAAAAAGCTGGAGTGGCCATATAAATATCAGCTGACATAAACTTTAGACTTATAAAATGTGTAAGAAACAAAGATGACCATTTTGTAATAACAAAGGGATATGTACAAAAGGAAAATTATCACACTCCTAGACACATATGCAGCCAAAGTGGGACCAGCAAAATATTTCAAATAATTGTTGTCAAATCTAAAAGATGACATCAATAGCAACAAAATAATAGTGGGAGACCTCAACACTGCCCTGTCAGCCCTTGATAGATCAAACAGGCTGAAACTCAAGAAGAATATACTCCCTTTAAAGGAGAAATAAGAAAGTGGTCTAGTAGATAGATGATAGATGGATAGATAGATAGATAGATGATAGATAGATAGATGATAGATAGATAGATAGATAGATAGATAGATAGATAGATAGATAGATAGATAGATAGATAGATAGATAGATAGATGATAGATAGATACATGATAGATGATAGATAGATAGATAGATAGATAGATAGATAGATAGATAGATAGATAGATAGATAGATGGATAGATAGATAGATAGATAGATAGATAGATAGATAGATAGATAGATAGATAGATAGATAGATGGATGGATGGATAGATAGATAGATAGATAGATAGATAGATAGATAGATAGATAGATAGATAGATAGATAGATAGATAGATAGATAGATAGATAGATAGATAGATAGATAGATAGATAGATAGATAATTTCATCTCCAGAAAACTGGATACACATTCTTCTCCAATACACATGGATCATTCTCCAGGATAGGCCACATGCTGGTCCATAAAACATATCTGCATAAAATTAAGAGAATAGAAATTGTACAGACTACCTTCTTAGGTCACTAAATACTGAAATTATAAATGAACTACAAAGGGACACAGAAGAAAACCTTTAACACCTGGAAATTAAACAATTCACTACTGAACAATCAGTGGGTCAGAGATAAAATCAAAGAGAAAATCAAAAAATTTCTGGAATCAAATGCAAAAGAAGACACAAATTATCAGAATTTCAGGGACACAGCACAAGCAATACTGAGAGGAAAATTTATAGCATTGCAAGGACACATCAGAAAGGACGAAGGGACCTACAAAATTGACTTAATGACACAGCTTATAAAATTAGAAAATGATCAACAAAAGGAACCAAAAATAGGTAGGCAGAAGGAAATAACAAAGCTTAGTGCAGAAATCAAAGTGGAGGGGTCAGAGCGATAGTGCAGCTGTAGGACATTTGCTTTGCAGCAGCTGACCCAAAAGACCAGTGTCCCATATGTTCCCCAAGCCAGGATCAATTTATGAGTGCATAGCTAGTATCCCCGGTACTAGTTTTTGGGTATGGCCCAAAATAAAAATAAATTAAGTAGAAATAAAAATGATCAAACTTAAATACCAAATGCAAAGCCAACTATAACAGAATCGATACCCAATCTACAACAAGCTAGACACAGAAGGGACTACTTATACTAGCAGCCTGGGAGGGGGGGCAAAGGAGGTGCGATATAGGATACATGCTGGGAACAGGGGTAGAGGGAGGACAAGATTGGTGGTGGGAATGCCCCAATTCAATGTCACTATGTATGTAAAATACTACTGTGGGAGTCTGCCAGCATGGGGTTTGGCAGGCCTCTGCCATGCCAAAGGCCTTCTTAACCAGGCCTAAAGAGGGTCGGGATTTGGGTGATCCCAGCACCCTTCTACTGCCTTGCTCCAGATCTCCAGGGCTTCCCCTGGGCTACATGCCTGGGCAAGCCAGCAAGGTGGGTCCCTTGGAGGAGCTTGAAGGTTACCCCTAGGCTTAACTTGTGGGTGCTGAGAGTCGCTCAGTTGCACTAAAGCAGTCACTGGTAATTTCTTACCAGTCTATATGTTCAAAACTGCATGGGGGCTAGCGCCCTCCCATGCACAAGATACATTAATAGTACTCCTTATCCTTGAATTATGCTTTTGTGTATGCAGAAAGTCCATTTTGTACTCTGCCCTTTCGCACACCCCTACAAAAGCTCATTTTTCTCTTTAAATCTCTCACCCCTTACCATCATTACTTCACATTTACCTTTTTAACTTCAGTACTGCAGAGTCCTAAGTCACAGACCAAAGTGGTACACTGGAGTTAACAACCCCCCCCCCAACTATTTCAAAAGGCATTAAATGGACACATATGTCTTTTCAACATTTTGTGTTCTTTTTCTTTGACAGCTATAGCTATTGCTGAATATTTTCTTATACAGTGACAATTTCCCCCATTTTTTTTATTTTTATTCTCTTTGTGTACTGTTCAATAGGGAATTTGGTGAAAGAGTTCCTCAGTTTAATTCTTATGTTTGAACCAAGTCACTGGTATTGTTGGATGTGTTCTTACGCCCCCATATGCACTGATAACGCCACATAGCTTTATTTCTTGTTTGCATAGGCACATTAAAACGGGAAAATATTATACATACAAATAAGTTCTTATCTAATAGAGATGGGAACACACAAATCTTGTAGTCCAATGAGACCTTACACTCTGAACATTGATATAATGACCTGGCACAGGCCTCAGAAGAATGAACATTCTCCATTCACCCCTGATCTAGGGAAACCATCTACAAAACATCCAAGGTTGTCTATAACATCACCTGGAAGCAAACCTCTACCGGGGAAGACCCCAATGCTGCTCTGACATTGACCTACTCAAAAGAGACTTCACTTAACACTGAGAAGACTTAACAACAACGACCTGCTTACTGGACAGGGCTTTCTGCATTGCCCTTTAATTGTGAGGTGAAATGAGAGGATGCTCCACACCAGCCTGACTTTAATGTAGGATATGCAGATTCCAGGATCATTATACAGAAACCTGATGCCAACAATAGAAACTGTATGAAAAATAAAACTGTATTGGCACTACAGATAATGATTTGGATTGAATAAACTAGTTTGCCTGGAGCCTAGAGTTGGTCTTATGCCAGGAAACTTTAGGGGTAAAGTCTCCTTGTATTTAGGCCAAGGCTTTTTCTTTCCATTTCCCCATATTTTGGTGGGCCTATGAAAACAATAATTGCCACTCTAACACCGTTTTTACTGTGCTCCTTTGACTCTACACCTTAAAAAAATCCACTTAAACTTTTGATGTTAACTTAAACTAATATGCATGTGCATAAAATGTAAAAAATATACTATGCCTTCAATGTTTAAGGAGTCACATAAATTTCATGGCTTTAGATTGCTTTGTGTACTGCTAAGAAGTGTTATAATGCACTGCAATCTGGGGACTTGTGGACAAAGTAATTGTACATGGGTTCTGTTTTATTTTTCTTAATGTTCTTTGACTGTAAGTTCAAAATTTAGGCATCAGCAAGGGAATTTCTTCTGAGAACTCTGTTTATGGGTGAGTGTCCTTCCACTGTAACTTTACCTTTTCCTCTTTCTTTGCATCATTGTTCTCATAATTAAAAATAAAAATTAATAAAAATAATAAAAATACTACTGTGAAAGATTTGTATCCACTTTGGACAAAATAAAAATTATTCATAACAAATAAATAAATGTAGGGGCCAGCAAGGTGGCGCTAGAGGTAAGGTGTCTGCTTTGCAAGCACTAGCCAAAAAAAGACCACGTTTCGATCCCTCAGCATCCCATATGGTCCCCCAAGCCAGGGGCAATTTCTGAGCACTTAGCCAGGAGTAATCCCTGAACATCAAATGGGTGTGGCCCGAAAACCAAAATAAATAAATAAATAAATAAATAAATAAATAAATAAATAAATAAATAAATAAATAAATGTATAAAGAAATAGAAATCAATGAAGTGGAAATCCAAAGACCAACAAAAGCAAAAGTTCTTTGAAATATAAACAAGATTGATAAACCACTAGCAAAACTTATAAAGAAAAGAGAAAGAAAATTAATAAGCCTGTTTAGAAATGAAAAAGGAGATATTACTACAGATATATCAATTTAAAAGGTAAACACAGACTACTTTGAGAAACTCTATGTCACTAAACACAAGAAACTGGAAGAAATGGATAAATTATTGGACTTTTAAAATCTTTCACATTTGAACCAAAATGATATAGCATATCTAAACAGACCCATCACTGTGGAGAAAATTATAATGGTAATCAAAAGTCTTCCTGAAAACAAAAGCCCAGGTCCAGATGAATTCACTAACAAATTCTTTCAAAACTTTCAAGATGAACTACTACCAATTTTTTTCAGGCTCTTATAGGAAACTGAAGAAACAGAAATACTCCCAATTAGTTTTTATGAAGCTATCATTTCCCTGATACCAGCACCAGACCGAGATGCTGCAAAGAAAGAAAACTACAGACCAATATTCCTGATAAAAACATATGCAAATATCCTCAACAAAAACCTGGTAAATAGGATCCAACAACTCATCAAGAAGATCATACAGTATGGCCAAATGATGTTCATTCCAGAAATGCAGGTATGGTTTAACATACATAAATCATTCAAGAAAACAAACCATATTAACAAAAAGAAAAAGAAAAAACCATATGATTCCATCAATAGATGCAGATAAAGCAATAAATAAGGTCCAATACTCATTCATGATAAAATCTCTCAACAAGATGGAAATGGAAGAAACTTTTTTCAATATAGTCAAGTCCATATACCACAAGCCCATGGCAAATGTTATTCAAAAGGGATATAAACTAAAAGCCTTTCCTCTAAAATCTGGTGTAAGACAAGGCTGCACCCTCTAACCTCTCTTATTCAATATAGTGCTAGAAGTTCTTGCCATAGCAATTAGGCAAAAAAAAATGTACCAAGGTCATCCAGATAGGAAAGGAAGAAGTCAAGCTCTAACTGATTGCAGATGACATGTTTGCAGATTCTTTATTTATAAAACCTGAAAACTCTACCAAAAAGCTTCTCAGAACAATAGATTCATATAGCAAAGTGGCAGTCCACAAAATTAACACACAAAAATCAATGACTTTCTTATAAACAAATAATGAAAGAGAACAAATGAACATTTTAAAAAACGACCCCATTATATTAGTGCCACGCAAACTCAAATATCTTGTAGTCAACTAAAAAGATAAATAACCTATACAAAGAAAACTAAAAAACCCTGCTTTAAGAAATAAATGAGTACACAGGAAATGGAGACACATAACCTTTTCCTGGACTGGGAAAATTAACATCATTAAAGTGACAATATTCCCCAAAGCATTGTACAGATTTAAGGCAATTCTTCTAAGGATACCCATGGCATTCTTCGAAGAAGTGGATCAAACACTCCTGAAATTCATTTGGAATACTAAACACCCATGAATAGCTAGAACAACATTTAGGGGAAAATAGATGAGAAGCATAATTTTCCCCAACTTTAAGTTTTATTACAAAGCAATAGCAACTAAAACAGCATGGTATTAGAATAAAGCCAGACATTCAGATCAATAAAATAGACTTGAGTATTCAGAAATATATTTCCCAGACATACAATCAATTTATTTTTGATACAAGGGAGAGAAATGTAAAATGGAGCAAGGATAGCCTTTCATCAAGTGGAATTGGTACAACTGGTCAGCCACATGCAAAAAAGTAAACTTGGACCTCCATCTAACACCATGTACAAAGGGCAAATCCAAACTGATTAAAGACATTGATATCAGACTCATATCCATAAAGTATATAGAACAACATGTAGGTAAAATCACTTCATGATGTTTAGGCTAAATATATCTTCAAAGAGGAAACATCACTCTCCAAAAAAATTGGAAGCAGAGATAAGTAACTAGGACTATATTAAGCTGAGAAGCTTCTGCAGCTCAAAGGAAACAGTGACTAAGAAACAAAAATTACCCACAGAATGGGAAAGACTATTCACCTAATACTCATCAGATAAGGGGCTAATATCTAAGTTATACAAGGAACAGACAAAACTTAACAAAAGAAAAACATCTAACCCCATCAAAAAGTGGGGTGAAGAAAGGAAAAGATTCTACCTCAAAGAAGAAATACAAATAGCTAAAAATCACATAAAAATGCTCCACATCACTAATAAGAGAGATGCAAATCAAAACAACAATGATGTTCCAACTCACGCCACAGAGACTGGCACGCTCACAAAGAACAAGAACAATCAGTGCTGGCAGGGATGTGGGGAGAAAGAAACTCTCATTTACTGCTGGTGGGAATGTTATCTAGTCCTGCCTTTATGGAAAACAATATGGGATTCCTAAAAAATCTGGTAATTGAGCTTCCATATGATCAGCTATACCATTCCTAGGGATATACCTTTGGAATACAAAAACAATAAAAATATGCCTTCTACACACAGATATCTATTGCAAAGGTATTTACAATAGCCAGAACCTGGAAACTACCCAGATGAACTTCAACAGTTGAATAGCTAAAGAAACTTGGTACATAAGTATAATGGAATATTATGCAGCTGTCAGAAGAGATGAAATCATGAAATTTTCTATACATGAATTAACTTGGAAACTATTGTGCGAGTGAAATAAGTCAGCAGAAAAGAGACAGACACAGATAGTCTCACTCATCTATGGGTTGTAAGAAAAATAAAAAATAAAAGTATTGTTATAAAACCCAGAGACAATAGAGATGAGGGCTAGAAAGCCAGCCCTTGATATAAACCTTACCACAAAGAGTAGTGAGTTTATTTAGAGAAATAACTACACTAACAACTATCATGACATGGCGTGAGTGAGAGAGTGAGGGAGAGGGGAATGGGAGTCATTAGTGGTGAGAATGTTGTACTGATAAAGGGGGTGTTTTTTTATGACTGAAACCCAACTACAAATATGTTTATAATTATGGTGCTTCAATAAGCTTATTATTTAAAAAATACACACACAACCATGGGACTCTCTCTCTTCCTCTCTCTCACATACACAACACACACACACACACACACAACACAAAGCAAATGATAGGGACTTTGAAGTATCTGTAAATTATGTACCAGATTAACCAGATTAGTCCAATTAATCAAAGAATGTATTTTTGTTTTAATGCTTAAGTAAAAACTATAGCATCTCACATAACATCCCAAGTATATTTAGATAATTCCATCTACTGATCCTACAGAAAGTCAAAGGTCACAAAGTTTTCCAGTTAATTTAAGCAGGAAAAATCTACTGGGAAATCTGAATCTACTTACCTGCAAACAAAGACTTATTGTGATTATGTTCTCAACATCTGCTTGAAATCTGTTTTCTTCACCAGTTTCATCTCTCTTTTCACCTCCTCTGGTCTGGATTCCAAATTCTTCTGGGTCTGCTGTATGCCCCAAGTCAGTCTTGCACAGAAGTCTGAGACTTGCTTCAGATTTTAGCACAATTGCTCTCCTTTTTCTGGCTGTGCCTACCATCTTTTTGAATGCCCTCTTCCTGTAAGTACTCCCTGAATGACTTGCCTACAGTATTTATTTCTCGGAGTATTCCCACCATAAATTTTTCTTCTACAAGTTGTCATGTTTATGGTGGTAATGATGATATATCTATCACTTGTCCATACACCATATTGTTCCTGAAAAATCTTTCTACTCTTAGTATATGGTTTCATGTCTAGCTCATACTTACTACTCAGTAACTGTTAGTTTCTGGTTTCATGTCTGGCTCATACTTAGTACTCAGTAATAGTGGAATAAACAAAAAAAATGAATAAATCCTAACCCTTTGCTTGTAACATTTTTTTCTCTTCTTTATCCAGCTATAGTTAAGCAGATGAGTTTCATAAAAGTAACAGAAATATTTAAAAACAAAGTAGCATGAAAATAATTCTAAAAGTGGACTGTGGTGGTTATTGGAAAATTATATAAACTTCACGAATATTATTTATTGCATAAATGAATTTTCAGTATGTATATTACACTCCATTGAAATCGTTTGAAATATGAATATATATAAAAACATCCAATAATATTTCAGAAGTGGAAATGAAATAAAAAAACTGTGGTATAATCTGTGAGAAAAATTGCTATAGAAATTCTACATTAATTTTTTGTTGTTTGTGATATTGTTATTCTTTGGACAAAATATTGTAAGAAACTTGGGATTAAACTTTTGTCATGAGAATATAATAAAACCACTGTATTTCCAAACTGATATAAAGAACCTACCAATTTTAGACTTTGATTCAGTTAAAAAAAGAAAAATTTATTTTATTAATTCCACTTTCATTGAATTAATGAATTGAGTTCAAACTAAGTCATTGACTTCTAAAAATTCTGTTGACAGTAAATTAAAGTAATAATATTTGCCATTAAACTTTATTAACTTAATTTTTATCATTTGCTATTATTAAGCAAATAAAGTGTTATCTGTTTTTAATCAGCTTTATTGTTTCTTAATTTCCATTAAGATTTTCTTTGGTGTGTGCCAGGTCTTTTTTGCTGGGTTCCAAATGAAATAATTTCTTCATGTAGCTTATAACATCTAAATGACATAAAAGAAATCCATTTTCCTTTTATGTTTGTTCCTAACATATTGAAAAGGGGCCGTTTTAAATAGCTCTTTTTGTATAAACAATTATAAATGCTTTCATCTGCCCATCAAAATCATATTAAAAATTCCTTTCAACCTCACTTTTATGATATCTCCACCCTATTGCATAGAATATACTATTAAGATGAGAAATCACACCGCAACCCTAACTTCAGACCTCTTTTTTTCGTAGAGATAGCCTGAGGTATAAATTCAAAATGCAAATAATTCTCTTCATTATCAGCCTGTTAAAACATAGAATAAAAGTAAAGACAAAGAATTTCTGTTGGAAACATCAAAGTTAAATATACTCCTTGACAGACATTTAATAAAATCAGATATAAAGAACAGGAAGACTAAATTGTTAGAAACATCAGTTGGCATGTCTTGCAGTTCCTGGTGGTCTAAGATCTCCATTTTAAATTTTAAAGAATTTGAATAAAGACAGCATCACAGATGCTCTCAAGTCTTCATATCTTAAAGACTCCTTTTACTTTCACAGATCTAAAATGGTCCAATTTGCTACTTCTTACAAAGTCACCCTGATCTTTCAAGAAATCAGTGATTTACATTGGTGAAATCCAGTCAGATTTCCAACAAAACTCATTATATTCAATAGGGAAGGAAATAGGGGACACACAGATCACACACATCTGTCCTAGCCAAGCACTTGTTTGCTATCTGTGACCATTGCTGGATTTAACACAATATTGGCATTTTTATCATTGCTATTAGTAGATTTTTTTGCATTGCTATTGTTGTCCTGATAAAAAGCATTCATTGCATTCTTTCTAAATTACGTATAACTTTGTTGTGATTGTTATTTCTGGCAATTTAATAGGTTGTGAACAGGAAAGCTTTGAAATAACTGTCCTTTGGCATAAACCTATTACCAAGATTTAAACTTATCTAACAAAAACTATAGTGACAGATTTGAGAACAAAGCAGATTTAAGTTACTATTTTAAAATATTTAACCTTTCCAGTTTTCTATTGCTCAATGTTTGCAAGTAGAGTATGCGATCATGAAAATATAGTCAGTTTTGCAGCTTTTGGGGGGATGCAAAGCACTTAGTAATGCTCTGGTGTTTATCAAGCCAGAGTGTTTAAGAACTGACAGAGGTTGGTAGCAGACCAAGTGGCATCTGGGATTGGACCCTTGGAACTATGTCTGGCCTACATCAAATTTTCTTATTTTCTGTAATAAATATATCTTTCAGATTTTTCTATACTCTTCATTAATGAGCAATAGTTTGTTTAAATTATAAATTAAAATTTTATTTATATTAACTACCTCCAATTAGAACCATGATTAAGCCCCCTCAAAAAACTTATTCTTGAAGAAGCATATTTTTTGTTAGTTTATATTTGGGGCCACACCTGATAAGGTCATTCCTGATAAATTCAATCAAGAATTGAACCAGGGTCGGCCATGTGCAAGGCAAATGTGCTGCACGCTGTGCTATTGCTACAGTTCAGAAGCATATTTTTATATAGTTTCTTAAGGGAAAGGATAAAAAAAATTTTTTTTCTTGATTTATCTGAGAGGTAACTAAAGTTTAGCATGTGACATACACACACTTTTTTTTCTTTTGGAGAAATTTGAGGTATTTTGTTAGCAGTTTATGCTTCATGATATATCTATAGGAGAAATCTTGCTAATGTACTAGGGAAAGATAAAATAGAGACCCACATAGTGTGCACTCATTAGTCATGTTGTCAGAAGCTGGAAGAAATCTGGAAGTAATCAAATTCCTTTCCAACCACACCACATGTAGCACAAACATTGACATCAGCCATGAAGACACTGACATACTGAAAGATATGTCTTGTACCCATGTAGAAGTCAGGAAAATGGGGAAGGGCATATAAACTAGAAGTACCTAATGAATAGTGGTAGGTTTAGGAAACTTTTGTGGTGATGCTGGTGGTACACTTACTTTTTTACACCAAAAGCATATACATTAACACTATTGTAAACCAGGATACCTAAAAAATGATTAAATTAAAAATATTTTTTAAAGATAGGTCCGGCTAATAGAATCCAAAGTAAAACAATAAAATTCTCTTGTCACTGGTTATTCTCAAACAGGCCATAAATATTTACATCCCATTATAAAATGTTTTACCAGCTCAGTGAAATTGAATGCAATAGCAATAGTACTTAATGCATTATAACTTTAAACACTTTACAATTCCAATGGACTTGATAACTACACCTTATAGAGTTTAAAATGCAGAAAAACCTGTGAGGTGAATAGTTAATTTCTTTGTTTGAAAAACATTCAAAAGAAATACTAGATGCACTATATGGCACTATTTCTTAAAACAACAGTTATATTTTATATACAGTTTTATCAGAAAGGCATGTGAGCCCCCAAAGAATCGAACAAAGGCACTATCCTTCTTTCCTGAGGGTTATTGAACTAGTTGTCTACACATCTTATAGAAAGGAAAACGTGTTATGTGCTTAAGGCAAAATACCCTATGTCTCATAAAACTTAAATGGTACTTTATGACTCATCAAGCATTGTCTTGCTATTTTCTTTACTTGATCGTAAAAATAATACTCAGAAAAATAAAGATGAGAACAGAGGCATGCATGAGGGAAAAATGTGTATTTATTGAGTACTTTCTATGTAACATAGGAATGTGAATCTATTCATTGGTTATACTCTGGAAATGCAGGTATATTTTCATTTATATATTAAATATAAGGCTCTGAAAATTACTATGCCCAGTGTCATGTAGGCAATAATTAGCAGAACTGTGACTGAATCCCAATTATTATTCCAAAGATAACCACGTTCTTATTCTTTAATTAGGTGAATATTAATATTGACCTGAGAAATTCTCAGACTGTAGCCTTTTAATATTTTATTATTAAAATAAAGTTGCTAAAACTTTTGCCACTTTGTAAGTAACTGCTCTAGAAATATTTGTTTTTAGTAAAATATAAGAAGAAAATCCATATTTGCCACCATATTTTATTTTAAATCCATAAGCCCGTGAAATGCTAAAATCCAGAGAAGCAATATGCTCTAATTTTTTTATACAATCTAGTTGGTAAGGACTAGATGATATGTTCAGTTTTAAGTCTTCTATATCTGAAGAAAACTGGGAAAGCAAGAAGGAATAAAAAATTTTGGTTCATAAATAATAAATGAAATAGTTAAAAACAAACAAAGGAAACTAATTTTTCAACCCATTTTCTTATATAAACTCCATTATCTTATATCAACACACGAAAGAATACTATGTCAATGGGTTGGCGAGACCATACAGGGATTTAGGTTCTTAAATTGCATTCGGCATTCCTGGCCAGCCCTATAATGAGTACCATATATGGCCCCTCAGGTACCACCACAAGTTACCCTATTATAGAGCAAATAATAGCATTTGAGTACCAGTGAATGTGAACTCTGCCCCCCCCAATAAAGATTCAAGGAATTTTCAAAATGTTTTTCTTCATTTATTGTCTCTTAGCCCACTTAATATCAAACTACATTGATAGACCCCAAAAGATATCTTAGAAAACATCAAAAGCCCTTATGAAGAAGTAATAGAAGAGTGAGCTTCAGCTGCATGAGCAATGTTATTTAGCTATTCAACACATTAATGTTTCATTTTATTATTTCTGTTAATAAAAGACTTGTGTTACATAAACCATACCTAAACACAAGTAGACAAAAAAAGTGCCAAATTACTCTAGTGTTTATCAATTTGAGGTCTTAATATGTCCTGGAAAAGTGTAAACCAAGAAATAAATTTAGAAAACTAATTTAAATATCATAAAAATACTAAACTCTGAAAGGAACATGAAAGGAGTCTATAGTTAATCCCATGACAGTATACTTCAAGGCTGGAGAAACCCTGTATCTCTTAGGCCAAGGGAATTTTTTTTTTCTAATGACCCCAATATTTACTGTGCCTATGCAGGAGGGAAAAAAAGAGAAGAAAAGCACAAAATAAACTTTTTTTTTAATTTATTTATCTATTTTTTGTTGAATTCTTTGTTTTGGTGGAGATATTGAAGTTGATGTCTCCATTTTATTTTTAATTTTTTTTCTTTCTTCTTTTCTTTTCTTCTTCCTTTTTGCGATCTGTCATGTTTTTATTTCAAGACCATGGTTATTTTGTGGTGCTTATCTTTATTGCTCTAGTGCTCACTGGATATTTTATTTGTTATTTCTTTTTATACTGCTGTGGTGTTTCACTTTCTTTTTCCCTTTCATCTCTCAAACCGAGGATGAGAGCCTCTAAAAGGATTCCGCCCATTTTCAGCGTATTTGATTTTTACCCCATTTTATTGTTTTTCTCTTCTTCAAACAAAACCACATAACTTGAACTATCTAGTCCCGCCTCCCAAATTGAGGGGAAAATAATGGAGGGCACCAAGACCAGTTGTATGATCACTAAATAGTAAGCTAGACACAGAGGGGACCATTCATTCTAGCAGCCTGGGGAGCGAGGGTGGGGATTTGGGAGGCAGGATGGGAATGAGGTGGAGGGAGGACAATTCGGTGATGGGAATCCCTCTGATTCAATGTTAATATGTACCTAAAATATTACTGTGAAAGATATGTAAGCCACTATGATTAAAATAAAAATTATATTAAAAAAAAAAACCTAAACTCTGACCAGAGTGATAGTACAACAAATAGAGTGCTTGCCTTCCAAATGGTCAACCGCTTCAATCCTTGAGATGTATAAGGTCACCTCCGCACCACCACCACCACCACCATCCTATGTACCATTTGGAGTACTTCCTGACTACCAACCCAGGAGTAATGAGCACTGACCGGTATGCCCCCCCCCCCAAAAAAAAAACAAGGCAAAACAAGAAACCCTAAACCCATTTCAACCCTAAGATTAATTTCACTAAAGAGGAAGACTGTGATTGAGTATTTGGTTAACTATTCTGCTTTAGAGAAAGTAAATACATGATTTATAACTCAGGGAGCTGAACCATCAATTACATATGTCTGTAATGACCAAAAAGTAAAAAGGGATTAATTAACACTTTAAATTTTTAAAAGTGTGAACAAAACGAGCTGAAAAACTGAATCTATATGAAAGAAAAAATAAAAAGTTTTTCTATATATAATTATTTTCCTCCTGTCTCAGGCTTATTTCCTTTATTCTCACTTTAATCCAACAAAAACGTAGAGCTATGGTTTTAGATAGATGCAAAACTGAAACTCAGAAAGCCTGAATAGGTCCCAGAGCAAACAGTTGACAAAGCAGGAATTCTGGACCAATACTTAGTCCAGTTACACTCACTTCTAAAAATCCTTCCATTATATATATTTATGTGTGTAGATAGATAGATAGATAGATAGATAGATAGATAGATAGATAGATGATAGATAGATAGATAGATAGATAGATAGATAGATAGATAGATAGATAGATGGATGATAGATGATAGGTAGGTTAGATAGATAGATAGATAGATAGATAGATAGATAGATAGATAGATAGATAGATAGATAGATAGATGATAGATAGATAGATGATAGATGATAGATAGATAGATAGATAGATAGATAGATAGATAGATAGATAGATAGATAGATAGATAGATAGATAGATAGATAGATAGATAGATGATAGATAGATAGATAGATAGATAGATAGATAGATAGATAGATAGATAGATAGATAGATAGATATGTTTGTGTATTTTGTATATGTCTATAATGGACCACACCAATCAGTGCTCAGGTTTTGCACTATGCACTTAAGGATCTCTCCTGGCAGTACTCAAAAGACCATATGGTGTGCCAGGGATCCAACTAAAGTTGGCCATATGCTAGGCAAGATTACTATTGCTTTGGCCTTCTAAATGCTAATGCTAATGGATTTATATTAACAGTATAACTGTAACTACAGAATATAACCAAAATTTAATCTGAGTATCAGCCTAAAATGAAAAACACTGTTTAAGTAATTATGTTGAAGTCCAAAGCAATAGCACAGTGGATAGGGCATTTGCCTTGCATGTGGCTGATCCTCAGCATCCCATATGGTCCCTTGAGCCTGCCAGGAGTGAGTACAGAGCCAAATGTAACACCTGAGCACAGCCAGGTCCAAAAACTAAAAAAAATGATAGATAGATAGATAGATAGATAGATAGATAGATAGATAGATAGATAGATAGATAGATAATGTTGGTATTTCACAGCATATACTTTATGGATGTTTTCTCATCTCACAACAAGAAGAAAAACTTTTGCTCCTTGTCACATGAATGACACTAAAGGGCTTCCTTTTTGAACTTGACTTCGAATAGTAATATTCATGACTTTCGAGAATTAAAGGCATTGTAAGTTGTTGTTTCTCTTTTAGAAAGGGAAAAAAATTCTTTGGGGTGGGGATGTTTTCATGCCATGTTTAGCTGTACTCAGAACTTACTTCAGGCTCTGCATTCAGAGAACATTTCTGGCAGTGTTCAGGGGGGAATATGGTGTGCCAGGGATCAAATCTGAGAGGATATGTGCAAGACAAACATCTTATCTGTTGTGGTAATATCTTTCTGGCCCAAGAAGAAAAAATATTCTTAAATTTCCTTTGCTGAGTTTCATTTAATTTTCACAGATTCCAATATGTGTGGGAGAATACTATTCCATTTTTACATTTAAGAGTTTTTTATTTTGATATTTTGGAGGGTTGTCGTTTTTAGTACAATTGTGCTTGTTGCTTTTGGCTTGTATGATTTGGGGGGATGGGGAAATCACACAATGGTGCTTGAAACTTTGTTCTGGCTCTGTACTCAGTGACCACTACTGATGGTGCTTTGGAAACCATTTGTAATACAGTTGACCTAGTGCAAATAAAGCACCTTTCCTCTATACTATCTAGTTAGAATAGGAGAGTTATGATATTCTAGTGCAGATGTTAACTAATTTGCTGAAGAAGTAATACTATCACTACCACCTTGACAAAGAGGTTCCTTAACCATTCAGTTGGAATGATAGGTCCTCATATATAAGCTCACTGATCATATGATAATAGTGTTCAAATTTCTCTTCCTGAAAGGTTAGCTGGAGCAATTACTGACTTGCTCCATTTCCTGGGGTTAGAATACAGATAAATTTAAGAATTTCACCTGAAACAAAGAGTTGAATAGACCAGAAAGCTAGTATGGGTAACTTACATGTCATATAATCAATGATATTTTTTCAGAAGTAATCAGTAACAGCCACAATTAGAATAATGACAATAATGATGGTTTTTTTTGACAGAATGACATGCTAAACTAAAAAAAAAAATTTAACTTTGAAAGACTCACCAAATGCTCTTTTCAATGTTCTTTTCTCTATACCATCTTCTATTCTTTTTTCCTTGATACTCTAATGTTGAAACTATTGGTTTACTTGGATATGATTTTAATTAAAAGCAGAAAATACCAAACCATTGTACATCTCTCCCTGAAGAAAAAAGATAAGTTAAGGGTCTCTAGAGCACTACCTTCTTGACAATGCTTTTCAGTAGAAAGTTCAATGGTTCATTTTTAAGGTATTAATATAGTAGATAAGCTGTGTCTATTTTCTTCCTTTATAATTCACTTAAATATGTGACCTGTGTTTTATACTTCAAAATCAAAAAAAAAAAAACATCTGGGAACTATGGGATAATGTAGTTAGAAGTAACCTCCTCTTTTCTGCCCTCCTCACATAAACTCTAAAAGAGCAAATTCCAGAGGGTTGATGGACCACACTATTTTCCCAGATTACATAGCTATGAATTCTCCTAGTTTCTTGACTGTGCTGTCATCTTTGGAATTGAAGATTCACCTATTTATGAATATTCCTGAGTTCTACCTGTCTTTTGACTTTTTTCTATAAAGTTTCCACCAAGTTAAGTTCTCATCCAAAGAAAAATATGGTGACATTAGCCTTAGCTCTGGCTGGTTTTGTTCTAGGCCAGATCCAAGCAACACTTCCTCTACATTAATCTAGAAATATCACTTATCTGTAAACTTGGACACAATCAGATAAAAAGACAGACTACTCTTTCACCCATTTATTTATATGACTGTCATCCAAATATTTATGAAATAATTATGTTTTATGTAAATTTAGTAAATAGTCACTCTACACTGATTTTATTATATTGCTTTCCATTCCAAACATTTTAGAAATGTTTTATATTTTTTTGAAATGTTTTAGATTTTAGAAAAATCTTTGTTATTAGTTTCATTATTAGTCTATCTGGACTATGCCTTGATCTCTTGAGGTTACTATTTTTTTAGTTCTCATAAAGAGGAAAGTTCGAGAAGCCATGTCATTTCATTTAATCAAGCATAGGGTCACAGATAGGGCAAATAACTGAACTTCCAGTACACAAAGGTCAAAATAGAGCTCAGAGAAAATGATTGACTTTCCAAGATGAACAGCTGCCAAAGAGAAAATCTGTGTCTAGAATACAGATTTCCTAGAAAGCAATGGAGAATTTACCCATTACAATCTTTCATTCATTATAGTACAGCATTTACTTTGGAATATTTTTATAAAGTTCAGTGCTTTATTTTAAAATTACAGTATTTTAACAAAGTAGAGAGAATAGAGACTACAATTTAAACAATTATAAAAAAATCAGATGTTTTTCTCAGTCATTCCAAAGGTATACTATGATCTCATACTCTTTAAATATAAAATAATTATATTTGTCTACTGCCTTACAAAGGATTGTATTGGAACTAGAACCTTTGGTTCTCTCTCCAGATCCATTTTATGCAGCCCAACACTAATTTGGGGGGCAGAGTTTCATACATGATACCTCTCAGTTTAAAGGTGTTGCTCTCAACTCAAGAACTGAGCTAAAATGAGCTCCTATATGATCCAGCTATACCTCTCCTAGGGATATACCCTAGGAACACACACACAAAAAACCCAATACAAATATGCCTTCTGTACGCCTATATTCATTGCAGCACTATTTACAATAGCCAGAATATAAAAGAAACCCAGAGGCCCTTCAACAGATGAATGGCTAAAGAAACTGTGTTACTATACAAAATCGAGTACTCGAATACTATGCAACCATCAGGAAAAATGAAGTCATGAAATTTTACTATACATGGATGGCCATGGAAACTATTAAGCTGAGTAAAATAAGTCAGAGGGAGAGAGATAAACACAGAATAGTCTCATTCACCTATGGTTTGTAAGAAAAATAAAAGACATTATTGTAATAATACAGAGACAATAGATATCAGGGCTTGGAAGTTCCAGCCCACGATATAAAGCTTACTACAAAGAGTGGTGAGTTTAGTTAGAGAAATAACTATACTAACAACTATCATGATAATGGTAATAATGAGTGAGAGAAGTAGAATGCCTATCTCAAATACAGGCAGGAGGTGGGGGAGGAGAGAGAAGGGGCATTGATGGTAGGAATGTTGCACTGGTGAGGGGGGTGTTCTCTTTATGACTGAAACCCAGCTACAAACATGTTTGTAACCATTGTGCTTAAATAAAGATATTATTTTTTAAAAAGAACTGAGATAAAAACATTTCTCCGAGTGCAAGTGATTCAGAATACCTGTTTTCCATCCCAGAGAAACTGAGATTAATGGAATGTCATGATAAGCATAGGCTCTACAATGAGCATTTAAGACATTGATTTTCTCTACACCTAGGCATGAATTAAAATTTTATAGATCAGTAGTAGAAGATATTTCAACTAAATGTCTAACCTTGGCCTATAAGAAAATGGATCTTTCCAAATAAAAGCCATTTAATTATTTTTCTTAGGATAAGATAACTTTTATTTGTCTGGGAGGACTTCCCCATCCCCCCAGGAAATGTAAGCAACTCATAGAGAATCCAAGAGTCAAGAAATCAGTGACTCAACATCAAGAAACACTGAGAAATAATAAGTAACAAATGAAGGAAAAACATTTAGGACTGACATCAAGAAGTTAACAACAAAATGCCCCAAAATTCTGACCTACCCTAAAAAGAATTGCACGATTTTTAGGGCTTTAGCTACTTTAGCCACTTTTTCTTCCTTAGTTCCTCTGTATGATTGTTATGTCCTACAAAAATCATGATATTGCTGCTATGACAAATTCTATGACTATTAGAATGCCAATTTACTGTTAAATCATGACCATGACCTAATTCTTAATTTATTGAAAACCAAAGAAAGGTCATTGATCACAAAAATACAGAGTTAAATCTGTAATAATCACTTGACATTCATTGCATCTTTTGATGGTGTTTTGTATATATGTATATATAAACATATTTTTAATTCAAAGGCCATAAATGAACTAGCATTTAGTTGTCTTTCTGTTCCTTGCCTGAAAGAACCTTTTAAATGCTCTTGAAATGGTTATATGAATAGCAGAAACAATTGCATCTTTTCAACCACAATTCCAATCCCATCAATTTTAAGATTTTGATGAGTAGAAAGTGCTGGGCAGATTTTAAATCAATAGAGGAACTCCAATTTCTAAGGTTCTTCCAGAGTACACACTATGTTACTATACTCTTCTGGCAAGGTTTTGCTCATTTGCAGGAAAGCCATATTTTGCACCACATCCTCACATATTGATATGTTGAGGAAATAAACAGAAAACATCACTTACCATCCATCTGCCAAGCTTGTTAGAAAGATGAACATTCAGTGTTCAGATGTTTGTTAGTCAGGTTTGAAATTCCAAGCTCAGCATACTTTTCTCTTACTTTCCAATATGTATTTGAATCTATGAAAAGAAAATTCGACCACTTTATGGAAAACAATGATTCTAATAAAGAAGGTAGGCCAGGCATGTTGGACAATATTAAGAAACTTCTGGAGCCGGAGAGATAGCATGGAGGTAAGGCATTTGCTTTGCATGCAGAAATATGGTGGTTCGAATCCTGGCATCCCATATGTTCCCCCTGAGCGTTGTCGGGTGTGACCCAAAAACCAAAAAAGAAAAAAAATAAAGAAAAGAAAAGAAACTTCTACAACTGTATTTCTGTGAATACATTAAAAACAAATAATCTTGTAAGCAAAAGATAAGTTTCTACACCTTTTTTGTAATCAAGTCCAGCAGTTTTTGTTTATATAGTGATGATAGAAATCCAAGAATCTAGTAAAATACTAAAAATTGAGACTAACACTTAATCTATAAATTTTAACATTTTTCCTAATATCTTTACACTCATGGTTCAGTATCCAAAATTACAAAGCTCATCTTGGGTTGAAAATATATTTAAAGTATGAAGCAAAGCAACAAAAGTCAGTTGAAGAAGCAAAAACCTGACAGTCACAGTGCCCAGTAGAAATTGAGCCAAATGCTCTTGTATAAAAGCAATGGGAATGAAAGATACATGTATCCCTGGTTTTATCTTTTTCAATAATTTGCTTCCTTTTCTATTTGGAATTCCAGTTATTTAAGAAAAACTTATCTTTCTCTTCTTCTTAAGATTCATTCTTTAAATTATAAAGAATTTATAATTCTAACAACAGACAGTAAATTAATTCAGAGAGAGAGAGCAACTAAATAACTAAAGCATATTTAAAGTATACATAACTAAAGCTATATAACTAAAGAGTTCTAAATTATACCTAAAATAGGCCCATAGAGTCCTTATAGCACATAATAGCTTTGTAATATCATCATTAGTTTTCTTAGTGTAGCTATGAAATTAATGTAATATACATCTTCTATTTTTATAATGACATAAAATATTGAATGAATAAAGCTACTATACATGATACAAAAATTAATTTAACTATATAAAAAGTTATACAAACTTAGCAAGGGTGTTACAAAAATACAGCAATTGTGTTGGGTATTTGCCTTGCACAGGGCCAACCCAGGACTGATCTACAGCAGGGGTCTTCAAACTACGGCCCACGGGCCACATGCGGCCCACAGAGGAGTCTGATCCGGCCAGCCAGCAGTGAGCGCTGTTTGGTTGCCAAGATACCTGCCAGCATATACACTCAGTGTATATCCAAATATCAGGAACCATGCACTCAAAATGGTAACCATCTTTGGTAGCACTTATGCCTGTGAACAGACTTTTTCAAGAATAAAACATCTGAAATCTCCAACCAGATCAAGATTAACTGATGCCCACTTGCATCACTTGTTATGGCTGGCAGTGACAAATATGGAACCGGACATTGACCATCTCATTAACCAAAAGCAGGCCCACAGTTCCCATTGAAATACTGGTGCGTGATATGTTTATTTATAAATGGTTTTCATTTTATTTATATAAAATATGTGCAGTGTGAGTAGGAATTAGTAGCTCATATAGTCCGGCCCTCCAGTTCTCTAAGGGACCTTAATCCGGCCCCCACTTTAAAAAGTTTGAAGACCCCTGATCTACAGCATCCCATATAGGCCACATATAGGCTCTGCCAGGAATGATCCCTGAGCGTAGAGGCAGGAGTAGCCCTTGAGCACTACTGCCCTGAATACAGACCTCAGTTTGACCCCTGGCACCAAAGACCCACACATTATCCAGTGTTGGCCTCAGAGTAATAAGTCCTACATATTACCAGATCTTAGAACTGAACTGTTAACCCTACCAGGGTGAGCATCACCAAGAGTAGTCCATAGAATCCTTGAATATTATTTGGGAATAAAAAATAATAACACAAAAACAGGAAATATAGATATATTAGAGTGGGCATGGTGCTTCCTTGCACATGACTGATCAAGGTAAGATCCTCAGACACCATATACTTCCCAATCCCTTCCACAGGAGCGATCTCTTAGCACAGAGCCAAAACTATTTCTTGAGTACTAAAGAAGTAGCCCAAAACCAAATCCCTAACAGCCATCAGAGGAAAAGATAATTTAGATTTTCGAAAAGAAAAGGATTCCAAAAGATGTCTCTAATTCACCTAAAACCCTATGTTTTTTGAACAATAATGTGTACTCAGATCACTTTGGAAACTCTTTATCATTCAGACTATGATTCAGTTGGTCTATGATAATATATAATTCTAACCACCTCTGGATAATGCTACAACTCTATGAACAACGTTTTGATTAACAAATGTCTAGTAATATATCCCCCTCAGGAATCAAACATTTAAACAAGAAAGTGGCAATAATTATGTATGAAATCATCGCAGTAAATTAATCCTTGTAAGCTTTGGCATGATGAGAAAACAGATGAATTATAAAAAAGATAAGTATATGAGTTTTATTCCCAAAAGTAAGCTATTTAAGTCAAAAGACATTTATTGTGAATTTATGAATAAATAAATATTGATTTAACTAAGTAAACCATATGGAGTAAATATAATAAAATAATACTCTCAATACTTTACCTCATCTATTTCCACCTTCAAGTACAATGCACCTTGTTACATTGATATGGTTTACTGGATTTAATGTTTTCTTGCTTATACTAAGATCTTGTTCTGCCAAACCTCCTCACTTTCCTGTAACTTCCATTTCTTCTCTTATCCTCCTTACCTTCTGACTATTCTCCCTATATGTATCTGTTCTCTACTGCCACGGTTTCCAATCTAGAGATTCAGAGTTCTCTATCAAATGCATAAGTCTTTATTTCTTCTTGTCTTTTCTTCTGGACAGTCCTTTTTTATATATACAAATAACTAAAGATTTTTCTGTTTGTATTAACATAAAATAATTTAATTTTTTCCTGATTTTCTATAATTAAACTTACCTTATACATCTCCCAGTCAGTGTTCAATCTCAAAGCTGGTTTTCCTGATACTATTTTCCCTCCACACTATCCATAATCTATGGATAGTTATCATATCTATACTAAGATTTTTTTTTCACCATGAAGTAGTTCTGAAGGTCATTGCTTTTTGTAAATTCCATCAATCTGAAAGCTAAATAAATACATTTCTTAGCTCCTTGTCAGGTAAGTAGTTTAACAAATTGGTCCCAGTATAGCAATTTAGTCCTTTCTTCTCTCTAAATCATATACACACATATGCTCAAGTTCACTGTTCACTTTGCCAGTCACTATCAGATCACACCCTCTTAGAACTCTGCCTCTGTACATCTTACAACATTTTTCTACAATATTCTTCTCATTCTCTGTTGAAACTTTCAGTCTATTCTTTAAGATATAGTCAGCTCAGTTTCTATTAAGTTTTTTTTTCCTATGGGAGGTGGGTGTTTCTTTCTCTAATGTGCTTAGATCAAGCATTTCATATTCCTCTTACAATACATACCAAATTATGGTGTGCTTTTAGTTCATATGTGCCATTCAGACCAGAACTTATTGAGCTTAGACTCTTGTTCTTCCTGTTCCTGGCATGTTGCTTAGACTAATAAATATGTTTAGTGAGTGTATGGACAAGGGAAATAATAATGTAAAACCACACATGATAAAGGACTTGCACACACAAAAAAATGAATGCTAAAATGAATGCAGTGCCACCGTCAGAAGAAACATTTAAGGGGTGCATGGGAAAATAAAGTCCGAGTTGAATGTGAAGCACAGAAGTAGTTGAGCTCTCAGGATAAGACTGAGTGATTGGTTTACCTATAATGAAGTCTTAGGACAGTGTAGACAACAGAAAATATACTGTATGTAATACAATGAGCATTCTGATTAATGTGAATTATATTGGGAGTATCCTCAATTGCTTCAAAATGATTCAAAGGTTGAGACCACACAACTAAAGTAAAGCTGAAAAATACTTTAATCTGTCTGCCAATAGCCCCAAAACTGATTGGTCAGGGTCTTCTCTAGAAGAAGATGAATTCTGCCCAAGGTTCATAAAGAAAATTATATATGGAAGGGATATAGGGAGGTTCTAGCTTTTTGATGATATTTAAAATGATTGGCTGTTGTCTGCTGCTCCCTTGCCTCCTTCCCTGATAGACTACCTGGTATGGCCAGGTAGTTTGAGGTGGTGCTAAAGAAAATAGATTTGAGGAAAGCTAGCATGTGGCTTACACCATGTGATCCTTATAAAATGGAATCTCTCCCTGCTCAAAAACAGAGAAGCTTGCCATGTGGCCTTTACAAAATAACATCCCTCTTTGTTCAGAACCCAGGGCCCACATTCTCTCCAATTCTTATGAACCTGAGCCAAATCTTTAACTCTCCTTGAGGTTCCTCACTCTCATACCTATGTATGGGCACATATTGGGACCATAGTACAATCATCTTAACTGTACCTATGCATGACTGAATAAATCATGTTAGAAAATTAATTATGCAAGGATATCTTAAGTAAATCATCAAAAAATAAATAATGGCCCAGCCAGAGTGGTATTAGCGAGTTTCTTTCAGGGTGATTGAACCACTGTTCATACCAAGTAGCAGAATGTTCCTGTCACTTTTCCTGATCCTGTACACTAGCCTTCACCTACTGCATTGTCTCATGGATGACCCCTGACTTGTTAGCACAGAAATAACATATAAACAACATTTCTGCTCAAACTTATAAACAGCCCTTCTTCCTTTAGGAAGAGTAGGTCCAGTCCCTGCCTGTTCTGGAGAGCAACTTCAGCTAGTGAGGCAATTTATTCTTTTAACATCCTGATAGAAAAATAATATCTTCTCAGATCAGCATCCACTTGTTGGGAGAATTGTTTAAGTTGCACGTCTCCCTTGACAAAAAAAGGCCACTCCCACACCATTTGCTACAAGAGCTGTAATAAGAAGGGGAACAGCCCTCTTGCAATGGGGATGATAACACTGCTCAACTTGTTCCCACCCACCTTCTCTGGCCAGATATGTCAGTGGGGTATGAGAATGACCATGATGTAAAATTTATCTGGGTTTTCAAAAGCAGTGGCAAACACACAGGGGTAATTCCTGTGGTACACAAAAGCCATGTACCATTTAATCCCCAATGGAGATTACTTCCCCATGCAGCTACATTGACTTCTATGGTCTCATTGCAATAGTCCAGATAAGGGAAGGGGATCCTGGTGGCCCCTCCAGGGGTGTGTAAAAGGCATATGCCCATGTCTTGTATTCTGTGTAGGGTGATCATCCCCTTAGTCCAGGGGCACCCTGGACATCCCCATTATTCCTACTCCCATGAGATATGGGGCTCTATTTGGTCAGCCCAGCCAGGTGGTATTGAAAAAATGTTAGTTTGCTTCTATGGTTCTTTGTGCTTGTTCCCCTTTAGTTATTGGGCCAAGAAGAGGTACAGGGTTGTGGGACTTACACTGGCACTTAAGGTAATGTTGAGCTGCTCTTTCCTTTTGCCTTAACTGATGCTTCCCTACTAAAAAGTTAGTGTGGGCACATTCTCTTAAAGGCCCTACTGATATTTGTGCCAGAAACAGTATTTCCAGAACTCTGCCTGAGACCTCCAGCCTTTGCTTCAAGGTCTGGCTCCCTCTGTGCTGTCAGATGGCTTCCTTGACACATTTCTACACCCTCCAGAGAAAAATTCTTCTTGCCCACATTTTGGGGAACTCCATTCTGGACAAGCATAAAATGACAATTCTATCAGGGTAACTTTCTTATTCCAGGACCTGAACCATGGGTTGGTACCCACATTTTTTAACACTTACAACTCAGTAGAAGGAGATCTTATGGAACATAGCAGAAACCCTAAACAAATCACATAAGTCAAAGTTTAGGGGTGAAATCAACAGAATAATAATTTGACCCACAAGCCCCCCTCCAAAGTCTGGGTATGAGGGTGTTCATTATTGCTACAGTCATTCATTATTATTCATTACTGTGTTCATTATTGCTACATTATTCCTACAGTCACTGTACAGTCACAGCTATAGCCAGCAGGAACACTAGAACTATTGGCCTTCTGTCCTGGTCTGGAGAACAGTGTCAGCTGGATCTGGAAGGGATCCTTCTTATTTAGGTTATTGCTCCACTGTAAAGAGAAAGAGGATCATGCTATTCTTCAATCCTACAATTTAAACAGCTGTTGGAATAGAGAAAACAGCATAGGGCCCTAAAATCCAGTTACCTTTTCTGCACTGGGTCAAAAAGAGATGAAGAAATGACTCCTACACCTGGTGCTAATTCTTTTACCCTTAACATTACCAGGGGAAGCCATAATTTTTGGTCCTTCTTTCCTTATACCACCCATCCTCTTTAAATGTTAGTGTTAATGTTAGTTAAATGTCAGGTTAATTCTATCTGCTTTACCCAAACTCTGGAATAGAGAAGCATAATGTAATTTCCAATTGATGTCAATAGACTTAAATAGTTGAGTTCCTGTGGCCTTTCTTACCCTTATTCCTCTGGAAGCTTTCCTGATGACCTTCTTGTTCCATATTTTCCCTAGAAATTTCACTAACTTAGAAGTCATTAAAAGGAAGTGTGACCAAAGATCCATCTTCTTTAACTTCTTCAGACTGGCAAAGAACTGTGTGCCCTACCTATAAAAAGGGGTGAAATCTCATGCTATCTTAGCTCCTAATGAGGCAATTTCCTGGGTCATATCTGTAGTTTCAACATCTGAAAAGGATCAGAAGACAGGGGAATATATTTAAACTGATCAGGCCTGGAGCAGTAATGGCACTCTCTAGCCTTGGGAGGACAAAGCTCCCTCGGAATGATAATACAATAGTTAAACAATAAAAGCCACTAGCCTTGGACCGCGGTTCGATCCCCTGGTGTCCCATATGGTCCCCCAAGCCAGGAGCAACTTCTGAGCACATAGCCAGGAGTAACCCCTGAGCGTTACCGGGTGTGGCCCAAAAACCAAAAAAAAAAAAAAAAAACCCAATAGAAGCCAAAGCATCATAGCATTATATGTGTTTCCTGAGCATTTTTGGCATCTGTGAGTTAACATTGCCTGTCTTCCTTAGAATACTCTCTAGTGTTAGAGATGTTGCCTGGAGGAGATCCAGGACTCAAACTGGGTTCAGTAAGAACAATAAACACAGCTCTGAGTTACTACTCCTATTGTTACTAATAAACATAGATCTGAGTTATTTAACCTACTGTTATTTTTCCTTACTTCTATTTAGGGTAAGCTTTCCCTGGTAAATTTCTGACCAGACTAATGATTGCATCTCCCTGGTAAAGTTCTAGCCAAACTAGTGATTGCATTTTAGCTTTAAGTTTCTTATGGCCAGTCTAATATAACCAGTAAGCACACTTCCATTTAAAAAGAGTGGGCTTTAAGTTAACCCTGTTAGAATGAATTTAATTAAATTAATTAAGGAACAAGGTTTTTTCCTTACCTTCACATTAAATCTTGCCACATGGCTAAAATAAACTTGGCATGTTCCTTTGCATAAACCCAGTAAGACTGAAAAAATCTCTATATGGGGCACCCCATTATTTACAAAAAAATTCTGGGGATTGGTCAAGGACAGAGCAGTGATTTACCAATAAAGGCATTAATACGTTACCTGCCATATCACCAGGGGTTGGCCAATGTAAAGATGAGAAAGTTCAGCATGATGACCTGAAGGATGACCTTTGTCATCTCACCCTCTGTAGGTGTGTCACAGAGAGAACCTGTTCCAACCCCTCTGGGATTGGGAGAGATTTGATCTCTGAACTTTTCTTGAAGCTGAGAACAAAGCCCAGGCTGTGGGCAGTTGGTGAAGATCCAGACACTCCTAGAAGATCTCTGACTACCTCAGGCCATTCTGCCTCTATTGTCTCCCTGTCCTGTCAGCAGTATACTTAACAGTAGGGATTTGCTTGTCACTTAACTTCAAACCCTTTTAACTCTGTTGCCCTAAAAGAGGCTCTGAGGTCCTCTAGCTGACCTTTATGATTTTCTGTCTGCATGAGGAGTAATCCCCACTACAGAGAGGAAAACATCCTGCCTGTATTTATGCAAATCAAGATAATGCCATGAAACATGAAAAATACCTAAGATGCCAAGAAAAAAAAAAACAAAGTTCCTCAATTTACAAAATACACAAAACAACCATTATGCATATAAATTTCAATTCCATTTGGAAAACCTTTATTTCCTGTAATTTGATTTATGTATGGTAAGCCATCCTTGCATCTCTGGAATAAAACCTGCTTGGTCATGGTGTATGACCTTCTTGATGAGGTGTTGGATCCTACTTGCTAGGATTTCATTAAGGATTTTTGCCTCTTTGTTCATCGGGGACATTGGTCTGTAGCTCTATTTTTTGGCAGCATTTTTGTCTGGTTTTAGTATCAGAGCGATGTTAGCTTCATAAAAAATTATTTGGGAGTGTTTCTGTTTCTTCAATTTCCTGAAAGAGCATGAAAAGGATTGGTAGTAGCTCCTCTTGAAAGGTTTGAAAAAATTTGTTAGTGAATTCATCTGGGCCTGAGCTTTTGTTTTGGGGAAGACTTTGATTATCATTTTAATTTCCTCAATAGTGATGGATCTGTTTATATATGCTAACAAGTACTCGAATTACTATCCAAGACAGCTGAATTTGTTCTTGTCATTTATTCTGGAAGGTAGTAGCTGAGATGAGAAATGATAAATGAGAAGTTGATTATTATTTGAAGTCCAAAAGCATTGTGTTGTGTTTTGGACACCTATAGGTATAAATTCCATGACTTAAATATTTCTGTGCATTCAAGCAGGTATGGGAGATTGGCTACATAGCAATAAAAAAGGGACTCTGGGGATCTCAGAAGTCTTAGTCTATGTACTTTGAGTACAAGTTTATATTCACAGCTATACTTTGATATCTAGAATGCATTTCTCTTTTTCTACTGATTCATAACTTAATAATGTTATAGTTCTTCAGAAGTCTAATGACATTTAGGCCAGAGAGATAGGGAGGTTACCTAGCACAGGTTAACTTGAATTTGATCCCTAGCATCCCATATGGTCTTCTATGCATGTCAGGAGTGATTTCTAAATGCAAAACTCGGAGTAACCCCTGAGTTAAAAGCTAAAAACAAACAAACAAAAAAATTTAATGACACTTTTATGCCTATTCTGTTTTGCTTCTGCACATTTGAAAAATAATACCAAAACATGCATAGGGAAAGGACTAAAGGAAGAAGTAATACAAACACTCATCAGCCTAAGTAGGACAGTGGTCCAGGTCAGCAATATAACACTGGAAAAGCCAATTAGGCAGCATGTTAAGTGTGCCTATCGCTTCCTATTACTTGACAAGGAAGTCAGAACAAAAGAATGCTGTGTACATAGAAAGGAAATAACAATATCAGAGATCCTTACTGATACCAAAAGGACAGTCTACATACTTTCCTGAGCAAATGGGGGACAGCAAATTAGTGAAAATATGACCAACTTTTAATAGGCTGATTAATAAAAAATAGACTAATTAGTAGGTTTTATTAATTATCATTATCTACTTCCTTCAGTCATTTTTTTACTTAGAGTTAAAAGAAACCCTAAACTATTTTCAAAAAAATCCCTTACCCTTCCGTAATCATTTCTTTGATTTGCCTTTAAGGTGCATGAGTTGTTTGGATAAAGCAACTCCCTAATTTTTAAATAAGTAAGTCAACAAAACCCACTCAATTCCAATCTATATGTAACAAACAACATAGACTGTAATTTGGGTATTTGTGAAAGCAGGTACCTCCCATGTTGTACAGCCACTGTGCCCCCAAATATTTATTTTTAAATTGATGTGTCTTTGTTTGTAATAATGAAAACAATATGCTAATATGAAACATTGCTTTAAACTTGCAGTGTGATTCCACCAATTTCTCCACCAGGCTATAAAGATCCTTCCACCATTGTCTCAAGTTTCTCTGTTCATTCTATCTCTCTCTCTCTCTCTCTTTTTTTTTTTTTTGTTTTGGGTTTTTTTTGAGGAGAAGGAGGCCACTCCTGACTATGTACTCAGAAATCACTCCTGGCTTTGGGGGAACCATATGGGATGCTGGGTATTGACCCAGGTCTGTCTTAAGTTAGCTGCGTGCAAGGCAAACGCCCTACTGCTGAGCTATCTCTCTGACCCCTCTCCATTCTCTTAGCTTTTTCAGTTCTCAGTTCTATTCATAAGGTCTCAGGATGTGTTTCTATTCCAGATTGTCAAATGATTTCCTTGTTTTCTTATAATTCACAAATGAAAGAGATCATCCTGACCATATATTTCTGATTTACTTCACTTTATGTTACTCTCCAAGTCTACCCAAATTGCTGAAAACTGAAAATTTTCATTTTGTCTTGTGACTAATATTTCATTGTATATATAAACTACAATTCATTTATCTATCCATTTTTAAGTACTTCTGTTTACAGATCTTGAATAATATACATTGTACAGGGCCCGGAGAGATAGCACAGTGGCGTTTGCCTTGCAAGCAGCCGATCCAGGACCAAAGATGGTTGGTTCAAATCCCAGTGTCCCATATGGTCCCCCGTGCCTGCCAGGAGCTATTTCTGAGCAGACAGCCAGGAGTCACCACTGAGCACCGCCGGGTGTGGCCCAAAAACCAAAATAATAATAATAATAATAATAATAATAATAATAATAATAATAATATACATTGTACAGTGATGAAATTGCTGTGTATATGTCCTTATGAATTAGTGTTTTATATTCTTTTTTTTTTTTTTTTTTTTTTTTTTGGTTTTTGGGCCACACCCGGTAACGCTCAGGGGTTACTCCTGGCTATGCGCTCAGAAGTCGCTCCTGGCTTGGGGGACCATATGGGACGCTGGGGGATCGAACCGCGGTCCGTCTCCTAGGCTAGCGCAGGTAAGGCAGGCACCTTACCTCCAGCGCCACCGCCCGGCCCCAGTGTTTTATATTCTTCATGAATTAGTGTTTCATATTTTTCATGTAGAGATCCTGTTGTGGAATAATGGTGTCATCTAAAATTTATAGAAGTTTTTTTGTTGTTTTTGTTTTTTTCTTTTGCTGTTTTTTTTTGTTGTTATTTGTTTGTTTTGAGTCACACCCAGTGTGTGTGACTAAAGGATTACTCCTGACTTGGTGCTCAAAAATTGATCCTGGCAGGACCATATGGGATTCTGGGGATTGAACCTGGGTCAGCTGCATGCAAGACAAATGTCCTACCTACTGTGCAATCGCTCTGGCCCCTGAAAATTATAGTTTAATTTTTAGAAGTTTTGAATAGTTTTCCAAAAATTCTGAAGTATACAACACTCCCACCAGAAGTGAACAGAAATTCCTCTTTCACCAAACTACACCAGCACTTAACTGTTTCCATACTTTTTATATGAACCTTATTTGCAGAATGAGGTAATATCTTATTTTTGTTTTGATTTATTTATATTTCCCTGACAATTAGTGATTATAAACACCTCTTCATATCCTGTTTAACCTTATTTTTGTCTTCTCTGAGGAAGTGTCAATTCTTCTGTTTTCCTCCCATTCCCACTTTTGACAGGGTTGTTTAGGGTTTTTTATTGTTGAACATTGAAAGTGCTTTATAGCCCTTTGCCTGATGTGTGGCATGCATTTTTTCCTAGACAGAAAGGCGTCTTCATTTTAGGCCTCATTTCTCTCATATAACAGAAATATTTTAGTCTGATGTGGTTTCATTTTTTTATTTATGCTTCCATTTTCTTTGCCTATGGGTTATATCATTGAAGACTTCACTGAGATCTGGATTTTGGAGAGTCCTGCCTTTGTTTTCCTCAATGAATTTTTATAAAAACAAGACTGGCATCAAGACCATTTGTATATAGCATGAGAAAAGAGTCTGATTTCATTTTTTGCATACAACTAACAAGTTTTTCTAAGATCATCTGTTGAAGAAACTCTATTTGCTCCAGTTCTTGCACCTCTATAGTAAATTAATTTTCCGAACATCTGTGCTCTCAATTCTATTCCACATCTGGCCTCCCAATTCTTTTCTACCAAATATTAATTGAAGTTCTAAAACTATATAGGTTCCTATATATATAGGTTATTTATATTTATGGTATTGTTATATTAATGATTCAATGTTTTTTCACTTCAGCATATTTTTAATTCTTCAAACTTTGAAGAATTCTTCAAACTTTTGAATGCAAAGTCTGAGTGTGAAATTACTAATTTATAATTCATTTAATTATATTATTATATATTATATAATCTAATATATTATAATTAATTTAATTAATACAATTAATTAAATGCATTGGTTAAAACAATACAAAACTGACATCTGAATCTGGGAAGATAATATATCGTTAATGTGCTTGTTTGCCTCATTACCCTGATTTCTGGCACTGCATGTTTCCCAAACACAACCAAGTACCACCAGGCACTTATATGTGTGACCACAAAACACAACAATCACAAAATCCAAAAATTAGTATATAAAATTGCCAAATATATAATATGATTGAATTTAATTACATGTCATTTTAAACATCTATTCTTCCTCAGAACTATTATATAAAAATATCATATGAGATAATATGAAACAGATTCAACAGCTAATGAAATTCTGTGGCAGATTCAACATTGTTAATGGCCATAGACAGTAAGTATACAAGAAATATCACATCTCAGTTTCTAAAAGCAATCATAATTTTGAGTGCTCCTGCTTGGGTCTCCTACAAATGAACTTCAATTAATCAGAGTCCCTACTGTTGAACTGAGATTAATGGTCCTTCAGACTTCCAAGGTCTTATGAAAACTCTTGTGATTATCAGTTATTTGTCTATAGTGGTTGAGGCTAAGAAATTCTCTGTTCACTCTACCTACCATAGTCTCTCCATATTTGCAGCCCCTTGTTTCTGAAGAAGCCATGTGATGGAAACCCATATCCTGTCCTCATTGTGGCTTCTAAATAGTTCTTCTGAGAACTTATCTTCGCCTCAGGATATAATCAAGAACAAGAAACATGTTCCTTTTTCTTGGCTCCCAGAGATCTAATTTTTTTAACAGCCTTGAAACCTCTTTGAATCTCAGATCGCTAGAGCAACTCAATCCCCTTGAATGAAGTTTATTGGACACGAAATACAAATATGGTTCTAGCAGCCATATGGGAATCATTGCGATTCATTTCATTTAGCCTCACCACAACTATATCAGTGAGCCTATATCCCTAATTTACAGGGGAAAAAATACCAAAACTCAGAGTTTGAGCAATGTATCAAAGATCAGATAGCTAGTAAGTCAGTACCAAAATTGACAATCTTCATTATTTCTAGTCTAACAGTTGTGTCTCTTATAATGCTTCTCCTTTTAAAAGATGGGGAAAAAAACGAGACGAGACACCAGGTTGTTTGACTGACCATCAGGGGGAAAACAAGATCGTAGAATTTAGGATTCTGAGAACATAAAATTAAAATGAGACATCATTATAGTAGTGGCAAGAGTATAAATATAGACAGACTTGTTAAGAAAATAGAGACAAACTAAAAAACCATAATGTGCTGTTTAAAAGCTGTATTGTTTAGCTTGTATTTTCCCAGTGATTTCTATGGGCAAAGTTCTGTGTTTGGTGTTGTGAGAGATATGTAAAAGATAAGACCTTCCCAAAAGCGTATTCTATTCAGTGGAGGACACATATGCATACACAAAGATCAAGGAAGAGAATAAAAAGTGGGGAGAAGGATTGTTGTAAATGGCAGAGTGTAGACTGAGCGTGGACACAACCAGCCACAAGTTTCCAAAGTATAGAAACGTGGGTCTCTGGGCAAACATTGGGGGTGACCTGCCTTTTTTCTCTTCCCAGGGGAGGCAAATACTGAAAGCTCAGCTGCTGCAGAATGTAAACCTTACAGATTGAACAGAATTACTGACTTGCCTAAAGCCATAAAAAATATTTTATGAGTTATTTTTCACTTCTTTCTCTGTCAGGATCAAGTATCAGCGTTGTTATATTCAGAAACATGCCACTTTTAATACACTAAAGAGGAGCTGGCCCAAACCGGGCAGGCATAAAACAGTTGTCAGAGGCAGGAAGTCTCCCAGACTCCAGCCTCAAGCTACAGCAGAGTAAATTTGAGACGTTCAACAGATTTCTAATGCGCTGAGATGCCTGAACTAGCCTTCATATTTACTAGTAAAGAGACAAAGAATGTTGTTTTGACAGAGCCAAAATGAGACTTCAGGCAGATTTTGAATACTCAGAAAGAGTTTTTAAAAATCATCTCAAAAGTCTAAAATAAAATTTAAATCACTACTGAGAGAACCTTAAAACTACTGCAAAACTTTTTCACCATTACTAGTTTCCTTGAACTCCTCTAGGATAATGACACCAATACCAGGGACTTTGTGTTTCTATAACATTATTCTCCATCTGTCCTCCTACCATTTGTTGAATTCTTTACCAAAGAGAAAAATGTCAAGAGATTCCAGTTGCTTGGGTTTTAGGTTTTGACCTACTCCTACCCCTTTCAAGGGGCCAGGATCTCCATTTTCTTTGTCTTTGACTTTTCAGGAGACCCAGAGAGTGAAATCCAATACTTTTGTCTGCATCTGCTGCTAAAAGCCTTTTTTCCCTGGCCATGCCACAGCTCCCTTGAGGCTCATTAAGCACATTTACATTTGGCTCTTAAAATCCTAAATAGCCCATTTCACGCCTAGCAATGGTATATTGATGAAAGAAGCACTCAGCGATGGCCTGTAGGATGAGAGTGAGGACTCTTTTGACTCTAGATATCTCCCACAAAGGATTTGTACATGCTGTTAAGGACTTAAACAGAATCAGACGAGCAATAGACTATTGTTAGTAAGACACAGCACACAAACACCATCCTTAGACACAACCTTAAATGTAGCTAGCTGATCATGTGCAGAAAAAAAGTGGCAAGCATCTAAAATTAAAAGCACAAGGGACTGGGAGAGGGAAAGAACAGGAAAACAAAACAACAAAAAAAACGAACAATGGATCAGGAAGGAGGGTGAGAATAGTAGATCTTCACTGGATTTTAGTGTGAATTTCTCCCTGAGGGACACACCAACACACATACACACACACACACACACACACACACACACACACACATACACACACACACACACACTTAGAGTGGAAGGATAGAAATGAAGTGATTAAGTAGGTAGATGAATTTAGTAGAAAATGACCAAGCTAATCCTAGATTTTCTTGGGAAAATAACTGAAATCCAGTCTTTAGACTTTTCTCTTTAACAATCTTATTCCTGTTCTCTGCACCACAATTAACACACAAAATAGAGTCATTTCTCTCTCTGATTTCATATCCTAGGGCTAGGGACTTAGCACACAATAGAAAGTGTCTTTTTCACTCCTACTCCCTTAAAAGGGAATTCATATGTGGTGGACAGATATTACAGTAGGCTGGATGCTTGCTTTTCATGCAGCCTAAACAGAGTGATTCCTGATAGCAGAGCCTGGAGTAGATCTGGGTATGACCCCAAAATTCAACAAAACAGAGAAATCATCTCCACATTCATCTCCTCAAAGATATATATGTAAGAGATATTCTAAATACTAGGAATTGAATTGAGAAAACAACCTTCATTTTACCTGTTATATTTTACCGTGTTTTTAAGGATATAATTAATGGGTGCATAACCATGAAGTTCAAATCAATAAGCATTTTCTGTGCCATGGGTAACTTACATTTTGGTTGTCTATAATATATATTTTTCAGATTATAAAAACCTGCCAATAAAAACATATTCATAGGTAGACTAGAAAGGGCTTTTCACTGTTTCACCTTTAGCTCCCTCTGCTATGAATGTAACTTGATTAAAATTTTATATCTAGGTGAGTTAAATTTTCCATACAGAATAAATATGTTCCTGAAGACAACTGAATAAATTAAACTTTTGCCAATGAACCTTATTTTAAATGCATTATGAGCATTCACTATTTATATAAGATTTCATAAAATTCTTCTGTGAAACTGAATAAACTCGCTTCAAATACAGACTGTAGCAGTGAAGAACAGTTTAAAATGGAGTTTTCATGTGTAGGGCTGGAGCAATAGTATAGAAAGTAGGGGCTTGACATTCATGCTATTGATCTGGGTTAGTTCCTCAGCACCTCATGTGGGCCCCTGAGCATCTCCAGAAGTGAATTTTTAGTGCAGAAATGTGAATAAGCCCTGAGCACCATCTGAGCACCCAAAAAGAAAAAAGATAACTGAGTTTATGTTTACTGCTAGAGTAAAGTCTGGGTCATGACTACCTAGGTCACAATGATAGCATACCTAGATGTGCAAGAGCAAGTTAATCAAACATTTGTGCCTTCTCATCTGCAAAATAGATAAATGACATAGGTATTTATATCACTTAGAAGCAGGTACATAAAAATATTAGCTATTATTTCTTATCATTTTTATCACTGTTACTGCTACTGTATTGCCCCCACCATTATTATTGTTATTATAGTACTTAGGATGAACCTATTCTTTCTCCTTTTCCCTTCCTTTTGCTGTTGTTGCCACTACGGGGATGGGGAGTCATTCGAGGCAGTGTATTGCACAATTCTGGTAGAGTGCCACAAATATGTTTCCTAGTGCTGAGACTTGAAGGGCTTCACACATACAGGGTATATATCCTACCATTGGGCCTCATACCTAGCCCTTCATTATATAGTTTCCTGTATATCGTGAAGAAATTTTTCTGTATATAAAGACCAATTTTTTCTTCCTCCAACTAGATGAGAAATTTTTGTAGGAAAAACTGGCCACAGTCTATAGTCTATGTCAATTCCAGTGGAAGAGTGGGGACATATAGCATTAAAAAATAGTCTATGGAAAGTCCATTTTTGGGGGGTTGGGACATAGGGATTACTCCTGGTTCTACACTCAGAAATTGCTCCTGGCAGGCTAGGGAGACCATCTGGGATGCCAGGGATCAAACCCTGCTTGGTTCAAGGTAAGTGGTGTGCAAGGCAAAAACTTTGCTGTGCTATTGCTCCAGGGCTCCTGAAAGTCTTAATTTGTTATCATTACCAGATAACACCTCTAGTCCTTAACGGTATTCCTGGGACAGGGTATTCCTGGAACAAGAAGTCAAAAGGGATTGAAGGAATGAATCCACATAAGTTAGGCAAACTTTAATTGAGACATTCCCTAGAAAACTCAAAGAAATGTATACATTTAGTATATTTACAGAACTAAATCACATTTTAATTTTTTTCTTAACAAGGCCATGAGGAAAATTAGGGCCATCAAAGCTTCAGCTAAGTGAGGAAGGCAACAGCTCAATTAGCAAGACAAAAACAGATGATGTTTTCAGTGAGGTTTCTGTTTTGCTAAAAGGAAACAATTTGTACAGTCTTCACTATACACACCTCATCTATCACTCTCAGGAGTTCTGCTCTTCCCAGGGCTTTCAATGGGCATCATTTTCTCTTGTACATGTCTCCAGGTTGTGCTAACAGACTTGAAGTGTTTGCTGATGGAAACTGAAAATGAATACTGGCTTTTAAAATTGTCCTCTTCGTGTCATCTGCTACCAACTGACCTTTTTTTACCAAAGCATTTATTTTATTCTGATGTGCTCCAAATCCGGTGTCTTTTGACTGCAACAATCACGTTTTTTAAAAGTATTAGTTGAAAATTCCCAGGTACAGAACAGATTTTGTTTTAATTGAGACTGATGGTGTACATGTTGTTGTACATATTTTGGGTGCTATGTATGTATGAGCAAATTGGTAGGAATTTGTTATAACCTATTTGGGGGGAGTGGCATACCCAACAGTGCTCAGGGATTACTCCTGTCTCTGTGCTTAGGGATCAATTTTGGTGGGATTTGGGGAACCATATGGAATGCTTAAAATTGAACCCCAGTCAGCCACTTGCAAGGCAAGTGTCCTATTTGCTGTGCTATCACTCTTGCTGTGAGTTATATTCTTACTTATGATGTGTTCTTCATGAAACTTATCTTTAAAACCTAGAGGTTCATTATGAGAGTGTATAGGTTGGTGAGAGTAGGGAGAAAAAAATTAAATAGGAACAAGTTTGGGATTTGGAGGGATCATTCAGTGGCATAAAGTGCCTCTATTGGAAATATAAAATCATAAATTGATCTCTGGAGCTGCTCAAATGCAACATGCTCAAATGCTAATAGCTCTTCTCTCTGATGCAATAAATAACAAGTATTCCATCTCTAGTATACAGCTTCTGAGTGTGTCCTAATACTACAATTAGAGATGTGTGAGCACAGCATCGATTAATGCAACTCTTCTTCCCAAATACAGATGAACACTGCTGGTGAGCACTACAAACAGAATATGCATAAGCAGCACAACTCACAAAGTACAACAATGATCCATAGGAAGCACATATGTGGGTACTAAAGTGTACACTTGCTCTAACCCTATTATTAACCTAGCACATGTTTGAGCATCACAGCCAAGGATGTGTGTGATTTCTACTATGCCACCCATACTCCTCCATATTTCCCACTCCAACAATAAGAAAATGGAACAACAAAAAAATGCAACAGCCAAAGAAAACAGTAGAACCAGAAAAGGTTAATCCCCTCCACTGTGGAAAGGCACATGGAATGCAAATAATAATCACTTATTCCCTAGACCTCTTTCTATCACATTTCTAATTAATGGAGGAAGAAGCTTAGAAGGATAAAATAATTTCTTCAAAGACATTAATTGACAACCAAGATTTGATGTTCACCCATGTTCTTTTTGTCTTCAAACTGATGTAAGTAAAAGAAAATACAAGAAGGATAAAAAGAGAACTCAAAAGGGACATTCATATTTAGTTATATTTTCACAAAATTAAAATATTTTATTATGTTACTAGCAGTAACAAATATTTATGAAAGAGCTACTAATCTTCAACATCAGTGACATGGTATAAAATAAGCTCTAATCCTTCAAAAAACTAAGAGGCAAACTTCTGTTTAAGAATCATCAAAAACAGGACAATCAGAGTGAAGACTGACTGCAATCTACTGCCACTCTCCTGTCAAAGACTATCTCGTTTAATCTTCACAAAATTTCCTTCAAGATGAGCATAATTATTTTCCTAATTTATAGAAAAAAATTATAAAGATTTACAGGAAAAAAAAGATAGCAGCAAGTATCTAATGTAGATCTCCTGGCAAACAGATTAAATTTATTTTTAGAACTCATAAGGTTATTATTCTACACCAGATAAGCCCAGAAACAAAAGCTTTTATGTGTGAATCTGTGGTAACAGAGCTCAAACCCAAGGCTTCAGATATGCAATTGAGCCATAACCCTGGCCCAAATTTTGTACTATTTTAGTATCCCCAAAGAAGTAAGCCTATTTATCCAGGGAAGTACACAGGTTCTAAGACAAGTAGTTCCTTACTCCATGTGCTTTGTGACACTCAATTTGACTGTTAAAGCAGAACATCAGTTTCCATAATTTGAACGTTCCAAGAACTGGTGGTTTGCTTTTGGTCCCTGGGGCCTACATTTGCTCTAGAATCTTCAGCTATAAGTGATACTTTAACAGCATTTACTTTCTTCATTCTTTTCATTTTGACAATTCATTTATGAAAACATTTGCCAAGGATAAGTGTAAAGTGAAAGACTCCAAAGACAAAAATTACATAGGTTCTCCTTGGAGAATATTATGCTTTTCAATTAAGGCCAAGTTAGAAGCATTATAATTTGATAGGTAAACTGAACAGGAGATCTTATTATGTATAAGATCTCTCATACTGAGAGATTTTACACAGTCAGAACAGTGGGGGGTATGTTGTTTTCTCCAGGATTATCCATACACAACAGAATATAGCCTATGGCAATTTTAGTGTACAGCTTTACAAATAATTCCTTTACCCCAGTGACCTTTCCACAAATAGTTTGTTTAAATCAATCAATAATTAAAATCTCTGGTGTCCGTCACAATGGAACTCTAGTTTGCGGTCACTCAATGGATGAATTTAGATGAGAGTGGTGTTCTATACAGTTCTCTCAGAGAAGCAAAATAACAGCCTCAGCTCATGTTTGTTTCTAAATTCTATTCTTTTAGGGCCAAGATGAAAGACTTACTTATACTCAAGGCAGAAGCTCGTGTTTAAGATGGGGTCACAGAGTGATGTCCTGCTGTTAAGAAGTCACAAATCTTATAATATGATACTGTTTACTAATGAACTTCTAGTTTTTTTCCCACCTAAAAGACACATTTTATTCATTGGTAGATAGGATATATTTGAACACCTTGAACACCATATGATTGTTCTGTTTGAAATTCTATGCCCAACCTTCTCTCTTTGATGAACTACTCAACACTAATGTTTAACTTTCTGAGGCAACCTATGTACCTCTACAAGTACCAAGTGACTATTCCAATACATGTGGACCATTCCTCCACAGAATATGAAAGCAGAGTATAACCCTTCCCCCATCTTCCTGTTTCCCTAAACCTCTTCTTTTGGTTTTTTAAAAGCCCACCTGGATTACAGGACCTCCCCACACCATGATGGGTGGGGTTCTGGGTAATAAAGAAAGGAGTCTGGTCTTGTGCTTAGGAGAGGGCACATGGCTGAGAGGCAGCACATGGGGAAGAAAACACATGGCAGATAGGCAGCACATGGCAGAGAAAGGCCATGAGAAAATAAAGTGAGCTGACTCCAATGAATATCTTTTCTAACTGTTAGGTGTATTATTTTTCCACCTGCTTCATTAGACTTGTCCACCTGAGGGGCTAGAAACATGGTTCTTGGGGTGGCCTCACCCAACTCGTAGACTATTTTATAATTTTAATTTTTATTTTACAACAGAGTTTTTGTAAAAGTGGAGACTAAATAGTTATAGCAATTGAATCCAGGAATAAAAGCAGGAGGATAAATTGTATCAAAAGACAATGTCTACTGTAAAAATCCAAAATCTTATCATTCTAGGGCTACTATAGGATGAAGAAAAGGGTGGAAACTAGACATGGAGACCATGAAGACAATGAAAAAAGATAAAAAAAAAAAAAAAAAACAAAGAAAAGCAGTAAGTGGGAGCAGGGCAGGCAAGTAGTGTTATGTTAGTATCTATAACCAGATTGTGCAGATGAAGCTCAGTATAAAGGTGGTATTAGTTAGATAGCAAGATCCAAGGTGGGTGGAGTAAAGTAGAAGGTGAGTTGAGTTGGGTATGTAAGTATCTTAAATTGAGATCATAGTAATACAAATTCAATATTATTTTTCAGATTATTATCCAAGCTTTTAAAAATGCAACTGACTTTTTTGCATGAAGAGAAACATCCCTGCATGTAGCAACTGAACAAGCCCATGTTGCTAATTGATACCAAAGTCAAGTTAGTGACTATAACTAAGCACTTGGAGTCACCTCACTGATTCTCAGGACCCCAGAATCAGAGTGTCGGTGTCCCTAACAAACACTTCTGTAGGGGTAGTCCACTTTTTTAAAAGAGACAAAACAAAGAAAGGGTAACATATTCTAAATGGAAAATATAAAGATCCCTAACAACAATTTATTTTAACTTCTGTTTGTACATATCTTCAGTGTTATCTCTGTAAAAATAAATAATGCAAGGAAGTCCCTCAAAGAAAAAAAACAAACAACTGACTCCCATGATACCCTGTTTATCTTTTCACTTAACATAATGGGTGTTTCTTTATACCTGAATTTCTAGCATCAAAACAAATGTTGCTAGCCACAGAATAGGTGCTATAGTCGGTACAATAAGTTTTATTGTACAACTTATTAATTAGAAAGTTGAATTATTAAACAAACTCTCTTCTGATAACTCTGAAGATGCTAACATCTTTTTAGTGCGCTTTTCTTCCAGTCAATTCTTTTCTTCACTGGAAAGCTCTCAAATTCAGAAAGATTTCTCATTTAATCCCTGAAACATGCACATTTGAGTCTCAGCTCTGACTCTACTCAAAGAAATTCTCTCTCTCTCTCTCTCTCTCTCTCTCTCTCTCTCTCTCTCTCTCTCTCTCTCTCTCTCTCTCTCTCTCTCTCTCTCTCTCTCTCTCCCCCTTCCCTCTCATTTTTGGGCCACACCCAGCTCTGCTCAGGGCTTTTTCCTGACTACTCAGGGATCACTCTTGACAGGCTTGGGGGAACACAAGGGGTGCTGATGATCAAATCTGGGTCAGATCATACAAGGTAAGCATCCTACCAGCTACAAATGCACATGGGCCCCTAAAATCAATTGTTATATTATCCTTAGCCATATATTTGATGCCCATCCTAGGCAGAGATCTGTGATATATCCCCCAAGATATCATCTGTCATAGATACAGTCTTATAACCTAATTTCTTAAAAGAGATTAGATTGAAAATCCCTAATGGATTTTTGTCTCCCACAATTTTGTCTCTTTCACTTCACCCAGATCCAAGTTTTTTCCAGGTTTTTTCTCAGTACCTTCCTGTCAAAGAAATTTCTCTCAAAAGCAGTCTCTATGTCATTTTCCCAGGAAGCCTTACCTAGGCTATATTAAATCAACTATATTAAGTCTCCCTTATGTTTTCTACATCACCTAAATCTTTTTCTTTCTTCTTCTTGTCTATGATATGTCTCACAATCAGAGGCATTCATAAAACCAGTTATTTAACATGTTTCTCCATTAGAAGGTAAGCTTCAAAGTATTACTCATCATCATATATCCATTGATCGCTTGAATCATTTTTTAAGTATTTAGTTTGATTTTTTTGTTTGTTTGTTTTCAGCCACCAAATGAAATTTTGGGAATGGCCATCCAATGTGGCTGGACTATGTCACACAGTATGCTACGGTACAGCAGTGCTTTGAGGTCTCCAGAGCCACACCTACTTTAGGGAGTAAAGTTGGGGGGAATGGGAGGAGAACATGTCATGCCAAAGAGTGAACTCAAGACTTTATACACACTAGAAATATCTCTGCCATTTGTACCATTTCCCAGCCCAGGTACTTAAATTTTTTCTAGTTTGTTTTATTTTGGGAGCACACAGAGTGGTACTCTGGGATAATTCCAAGCACTTCTATGATGCATTGGGGTCATATGATTTCAACTATGGAAGCGTAGGCTCCTACACACACAGCATAGATTCTAATCATTTGAGTCATACGTTTATAAAAGTGTTTTCAGGGCTGGAACAATAGCACAGCAGTAGGGTGTTTGCCTTGCATGCGGCCACCCCAGGACAGACCCAGGATCCATCCCCGCACATCCCATATGATCCCCTGAGACTTCCAGGAGCTATTTCTGAGTGCAGAGCCAGGAGTAACCCCTGAGCACTACCAGGTGTGGCCCCCCAAAATAAAAAAAATGTTTTCAAAGGGATCAGCATAATATTTAATATTCTGTATTAAAAATAAAAATTTGAAGCCCGAGTGGAGAGCACATGAGGTGAGTGCATTTCCCTGGAACTTCCCCACTCTCCACGTGGGCGCCCGAGACCAGCACCTTGCCACCAAAAAACTACAGATCAATCTCATTAATGAACATAGATGCAAAGATTCTCAACAAAATTTTAGCAAACCGAATCCAGCACTTTATCAAAAAGATCTTACATCATGACCAAGTGAGTTTCATCCCAGGAATTCAAGGTTGGTTCAACATATGCAAATCAATCAACATCATACATCACATCAACAACAAGAAAGACAAAAACCACATGATCATATCCGTTGATTCAGAGAAGGTGTTTGACAAAATCCAACACCTTTTCATATTGAAAACACTCAGCAAAATAGGGTTAGAAGGAACCTTCCTCAAGATTCTTACAGCTATCTATGAAAAGTCCACAGCCAACATTATCCTTAATGGTGAAAAACTAGAAGCATTTCCACTAAAGTCAGGAACTAGGCAAGGCTGTCCACTCTCTCCACTCTTATTCAATATAATCTTAGAAGTCCTAGCAATAGCAATCTGATGAGACGGGAATCAAAGGAATCCAAATTGGGAAAGAGGAACTCAAACTATCTCTTTTTGCAGACAATATGATGATATACATCGAAAACCCTAAAGAGTCCACAGTAAAACTCCTAGAAACAATTGAACAATGCATCAAAGTCAATACACAAAAGACAGTAGCATTTCTCTATACAAATATAATGAAGTTGAGGAGAGAGATATTAAAAATACAACTCCATTTAAAATAGTATCAAAAAATATAAGGTACCTAGGAATCAACCTTATAAGGGAAGAGAAATACTGATACCAGGCAAACTTCTAAACACTTCAGAAAGAAATTGAGGAGGATCTAAGGAAATGGAAGAATATCTCATGCTCATGGGTAGGTAGAATCAATATAGTCAAAATGACTATCCTGCCAAAAATACTATATAGATTTAATGCAATCCCTATCCAAATTCAGACATCATTCTTTATTTTTTTCTTTTTTTTTAATTTATTTAAACACCTTAATTACATACATGATTGTGTTTGGGTTTCAGTCATGTAAAGAACACCACCCATCACCAGTGCAACATTCCCATCACCAATGTCCCAAGTCTCGCTTCGCCCCACCCGACCCCCGCCTGTACTCTAGACAGGCTCTCCATTTTCCTCATACATTCTCATTATTAGGACAGTTCAAAATGTAGTTATTTCCCTAACTAAACTCATCACTCTTTGTGGTGAGCTTCCTGAGGTGAGCTGGAACTTCCAGCTCTTTTCTCTTTTGTGTCTGAAAATTATTATTACAAGGGTGTCTTTCATTTTTCTTAAAACCCATAGATCAGTGAGACCATTCTGCGTTTTTCTCTCTCTCTCTGACTTATTTCACTCAGCATAATAGATTCCGTGTACATCCATGTATAGGAAAATTTCATGACTTCATCTCTCCTGACAGCTGCATAATATTCCATTGTGTATATGTACCACAGTTTCTTTAGCCATTCGTCTGTTGAAGGGCATCTTGGTTGTTTCCAGAGTCTTGCTATGGTAAATAGTGCTGCAATGAATATAGGTGTAAGGAAGGGGTTTTTGTATTGTATTTTTGTGTTCCTAGGGTATATTCCTAGGAGTGGTATAGCTGGATCATATGGGAGCTCGATTTCCAGTTTTTGAAGGAATCTCCATATCGCTTTCCATAAAGGTTGAACTAGACGGCATTCCCACCAGCAGTGGATAAGAGTTCCTTTCTCTCCACATCCCCGCCAACACTGTTTATTCTCATTCTTTGTGATGTGTGCCATTCTCTGGGGTGTGAGGTGGTATCTCATCGTTGTTTTGATTTGCATCTCCCTGATGATTAGTGATGTGGAACATTTTTTCATGTGTCTTTTGGCTATATGTATTTCTTCTTTGTCAAAGTGTCTGTTCATTTCTTCTCCCCATTTTTTGATGGGATTAGATGTTTTTTTCTTGTAAAGTTCTGTCAGTGCCTTGTATATTTTGGAGATTAGCCCCTTATCTGATGGGTATTGGGTGAATAGTTTCTCCCACTCAGTGGGTGGCTCTTGTATCCTGGGCACTATTTCCTTTGAGGTGCAGAAGCTTCTCAGCTTAATATATTCCCATCTGTTAATCTCTGCTTTCACTTGTTTGGAGAGTGCAGTTTCCTTCTTGAAGATGCTTGTAATGTCCTGGAGTGTTTTGCCTATGTGCTGTTCTATATATCTTATGGTTTTGGGGCTGATATCGAGGTCTTTAATCCATTTGGATTTTACCTTCGTACATGACAGACATCATTCTTTAAAGAATTAAAACAATCAATCATAAAATTCACCTGGAACCACAAAAGACCTAGGATAGCCAAACACATATTGAAAAACAAGAAGCTGGGTGGCATCTCTTTATCTAATTTGAAACTAAACTATAAAGCAATAGTGATCAAAACAGCATGGTACTGGAACAAAGACAGGACTTCAGACCAGCAAATTAAAACAAAATTTTCAGACATAAATCCCCAGATATACAGTCAACTAATATTTTACAAAAGATCTATGAACTTGAAATGGAACAAATAAAGTCTCTTCAACAAATGGTGTTGGTACAACTGGAAAACCACATGTAAGAAATTGAAAATTGACCCATACCTCACTCCTTATACAAAAGTCAACTCAAATGGATCAAAGACCTTGAAATCAGGTAGAACACTCCAAGACCTATATATCAAAAAGGTCTTCGAGGATGGAGCACCAATGGCAAGAACTTTAGCATCAAACATAAACAAATGGGATTGCATCAAACTAAAAAGCTTCTGCATGGCAAAAGAAACCCTACTTAACACAAGAAGACAGTTAACTGGGAAAAAACCTTTTCACTCAACATATCAGATAAAGGCCTGATATCTAAAATATCCAAAGCACTCAGAAAGCTGAGCCCCCCCAAACCAAATAAAGCCATAAAAATGGGAAGATGAAATGAATAGACACTTCTCTGAGGAAGACCAAAAGATGGCAAACAAACACATGAAAACATGCTCACCTTTTCTCATCATCAGAGAAATCCAAATCAAAACAACAATAAGGTACCACTTCACATCAGTGAGAAAGGCTCACATCAAAAATATTAGGAACAGTGTTTGTTGGCAGGGATGCAATATGAAAGGCACTCTCATCCACTGCTGGTGGGAATGCCCCCTAGTCCAACCCCTATGGAGAACAGTCTGGAGAGTGCTCAAAGAACTCAGAATTGAGCTGCCATTTGCTCTCCTAGGTATCTACCCCCAAGTCAGAAGGACATTCATCCCAAAGTATGTATGCACCCCACTATTTATTGCAGCACTCAATATAATAGCCAAGTCTTAGAACCAACCTTGATGTCCAACAACAAATGAAAGGATCATTAAAATGTGGTATCTATACACAATGGAATATAATATGGCAGTCATAAATAATATAATCATGGACTTTGCAGCAACGTGGATGGACCTAGATCATATTATGTTAAACGAAGTAAACCAGAAGATGAAAGATAAACACAGAATGATAGCACTATTCTGAAGCACCTAGAACATATGCCATATACACAACTAATACTCAGTGATCAAATAACAGGGTTTAACTGGGTAGAAACTCCAAACACTGTAACAATCAACATATACTGGGGAGTAGTGCCCAAATCACATGAAAGAGGAACAAGAAAAACTCTTGACTACACATTATACCATAAAGAAACTAACAACAGCAAAACAGCAATGAAGAGAGTACAGGTATGTAATCAAAACCTTTTATTACAAAAGTCCATAATAATCTCTTAGGGATCCTATACAGGATTACAGGTAAAGATTACCATGGTAAATCACTGACTTTAATGGAAGCATTTCAAAATAATATGATTTAATGCCTTAATCTTACTATATTTAAAATAACCTCTCAGATTTTTTGTCCACAGGCTTTCTTGGATACAAAGGGTAGACAACCTAAGATGACATCTCGGGACTCAGTCACATGAGATACCATACCCAGCTTGCGATATGAAGAGATCTCAAAAGAACTCTTTAACATACCCTTTATTTCTAGGTTATACCTTCTTTTTGGACTTGAAGTACATGACCCTCCAGATCTCCTAAGCAGCAACTCTGACCTACAGATTTATACTACAGGGCCTACTCATTGAACACATTCAAACAAACTAACATTCCTTTGCTCTTTTCTCCTCTCTTCTCACTACTCTTTTTTTCTTCTTTTACTTTTTAATCTTATTTGCTCTTTTCTCCTTTTCTGCCCCTTCCATATACTCCCCCCCGTTAGAATTCCAACTATCCCCTCACCGTCAATCTCATCCAGATTTCCCACCTTATTAAAACTCTTTACCCTCAGTTCTTAATCTATTAGATATCAAGCTGACCTCTTACCCCAACAAACCAGTATCCAGCACCCAAGCAAAGGGACACCCACTCAAACCCACACCTCATTCCCGGCAAGAAAAGTCAATCAACACACCTGCTGACACACGTGGTGTGGCCCTCCTTACCAACCCTTCTAATGCGGACTGTTGCTTGATACCGGACTTAGCTCTAAAAGGACTCCCAATGTAAAAACTCTACCAGAAACCTCCCTGCCACAAATCTTTTGCCAATCTCAAGAAGGTCAGGGTGTGTGATGAAAAGGTGCCCAGGAACCAACACCCCCCAAGAAAATCTCAAAAGACAACAGGAAAACCTATAGTTCCATTATAAGTATAAGCCTTGTATAACACTACCTCTTTAACTGCTCTTCCCCAAATATAAGGTACTCTCCTGCATCACTTTGTTCTTTTAATTACTTTTTCATTTCACTTTTATTATTTAAAAAAACTTTTTTCTTTATGCATATATTTTTATCTCTATTTTTGTCTTTTTTCGGTGTGTGGCTTGCTTCTGTTTTCATCTCTTTCCACCCCCAAATGCACCAGCAATATAATGTAGCACCATTTCTTCCTACAAAGGCACACTAAAAAAGGGGTAAGGTTACATATAAAAGCAAGCTCTTATCTACTAGGGATAAGAACTCATACGTTTTTACACACAGGGGCATCTCCCATCTTGAACACAGGTCATGCGTACCCAACTAAGACCCCAGGTGATTAGACACCGACCGTCCAGTCTAGAACCTTGTATCCCAGGCATAGAAATGACACAGTTCTTCACAACAGCTACAAAAAACAAATCCCATCTGGGACATCCTAATTACTGCTCAACCACCAACATGGCCAAGCTCTAATATGATATCCTGACAATGAGGAAATTGGGAACAACTTGACCTAAGAGCAGGTTATCCTACCTCACCAGCTAACGATAAGACAAAATCAGAAGACTTGTCACCTTTTGGTCTGTGCAAAAGCCAAGATCGCGATCTACAGATAACTGGCTGATAGAACCATGATCAGGCAGTATGTATCCTGGGACCAATAAAAAAGCCCTAGTCTAGGGTTTGATCTACGACCTGCACAACAGCTATGATCTCTAACTCCAGAGGTCTAATAGAGACAGTAGCAACTGAATGGGTCTCCTGGTAACATAACTAAACACGCTATCCAAGGCTCCATCCTAGGATCACTGCAAGGACCAAGACCACCAACCACAGAAGACAGATTACAATGACAATAATGGAACAGAACTTCTAGAACCACAAAGAAAGACTTCACCATAAGTTCGATCCTTGACCTACACAGAGACTGAGATCTCTAGATACAGAGACCTGACTTTACCACCCAGGACAGAGCAGAAGTCTCCCATGCACCACAAAAGCACCAATGGGAGAGAAAATGAACTAGAAAGGACCCTACAGTTAATCCCATGACAATATACTCCAAGGATGAAGAAACCCTGTATCTCTTAGGCCAAGGGAATTCTTTTTCGAATAACCCCAATGTTTACTGTGCTTATGCAGGAGGGGAAAATAAATATATTAAAAAAAAAAGACAAAAAGCACAAATAATCTTTTTTTATATCTATCTAGTTTTTGTCTATTTCTTTGAATTGGTGTGGCTATTGAACTGGTTGTCTCCATTTTTAATTTTTTTTCTTCTTCTCTCCTTCCGTTTTGTGCTCTGTCATGTTTTTTGTATCAGGTCCATGGCAAGTATATGGTGCCTATCTTTATTGCTGTAGTGCTCACTGGATATTTTATTCGATACTTCTTTTTATACTGTTGTGTTGTTTCACCTTTTTTCCCTTCGTCTCCCAAACTGAGGATGAGAGCCTCTAGAATGACTCCGCCCATTTTCGCCATATTTGATTTTTACCCCATCTTATTACTTTTCTCTTCTTCAAACAAAAACACATAACTTTAACTATCTAGTCCTGTCTCCCAATTAGAGGGGAATATAATGGAGTTAACATGACCAAACAGTTGTAAGATCACTAAGTAGTAAGCTAGGCACAGAGGGGACCACTCATTCTAGCAGCCTTGGGGGTGATCACGGAGGCTATGGGAGGCAGTACGGAACAGGGTGGTGGGAGGACAATTCGGTGGTGGGAATTCCCCTGACTCAATGTTAATATGTACCTAAAATATTACTGAGAACGTAATATGTAAGCCACTATGATTAAAATAAAAATGATGATAAAAATGTTAATTATGGGCCGGAAAGGTGGCGCTAAAGGTAAGGTGTCTGCCTTGCAAGCACTAGTGTAGAACAGACCTCGGTTCAATCCCCCAGCATCCCATATGGTCCCCCCAAGCCAGGGGTGATTTTTGAGCGCATAGCCAGGAGTAACCCCTGAGCGTCAAACAGGTGTGACCCAAAAAAACAAAAAAAAAGTTAATCATTAAAAAATCATTAAAAATCTATTACTCACACCAATTAACTTATTTTGATATTGAAAAGTCTTTTAGTTCTCAAATATGGCCTAGATAAGAAATATATTAAACATGAATTTGATTTTCCATTATTTAATTTTCCTCTTTAAGTATTAAACAGGAAAATTTATTTTTAGTATTTTTTATTTATTTAAACATCTTGATTACAAATAAATTGTGATTAGGTTTCAGTCATGTAAAGAACACCCCCCTTCACCAATGCAACATTCCCACCACCAATGTCCCAAATCTCCCTCCATCCCACCCAACCCCCACCTGTATTCCAGACAGACTTTCCAATTCCTTCATTCATTCACATGATTATGGTAGTTCTCTGTGTAGTTATTTCAATAACTGCACTCACCACTCTTTCGGGTGAGCTTAATGAAGTGAGCTGGAAGTTCCAGAAATACTCTCATTGTCTCTGAGGATTGTTGCAAAAATGACTTTTATTTTTCTTAAAACCCATAGATGAGTGAGACTATTCTGCATCTCTCTCTCACTCCCTCTGACTTATTTCACTCAGCATAATAGACTCCATGTACATCCATGTATAGGAAAATTTTATTCCTTCACCTCTCCTGATGGCTGCATAATATTCCATTGTGTATTTGTACCACAGTTTTTTTAACCATTTGTCTGGTGAAGGGCATGTTGGTTGTTTCCAGAGCCTGGATATTGTGAATAGTGCTGCAATAAAAATAGGTGTGAGGAAGGGGTTTTTGTATTCTATTCTTGTGTTCCTAGGGTATATTCCTAGGAGTGGTAAAGCTGGATCATATGGGAGCTGGATCATATGGGAGCTCAATTTCTAGTTTTTGGAGAATCTCCATATCGCTTTCCGTAGAGGTTGGACTAGACAGGATTCCCACCAGCAGTGGATAAGAGTTCCTTTCTCTCCACATCCCCGCCAGCACCAATTGTTCTCATTCTTTGTGATGTGTGCCTATCTCTGTGGTGTGAGATGGTATCTCATCATTTTTTTGATTTGCATCTCCCTGATGATCAGTGATGAGGAGCATTTTTTCATGTGCCTTTTGGCCATTTGTATTTATTTTTTATCAAAGTATTTGTTCATTACTTTTCCTCATTTTTTGATGGGATTAGATGTTTTTTATGTAATGTATATTTTGGATATTAGCCCTTTATCTGATGGGTATTGGGTGAATAGTTTCTCCCACATGGTGGGTGGCTCTTGTATTCTGGGCACTATTTCTTTTGAGGTGCAGAAGCTTCTCAGTTTAATGTATTCTCATCTGTTGATCTCTGCTTCCACTTGTATGGAAAGTGCAGTTTCCTCCTTGAAGATGCCTTTAGTCTCAATGTCATGGAGTGTTTTACCTACGTGTTGTTCTACATACCTTATGGTATCAGGTCTGATATCAAGGTCTTTAATCCATTTGGATTTTACCTTCGTACGTGATGTTAACTGGGGGTCTATGTTTGCTTTTTTGCAAGTGCTAACCAGTTCTGCCAGCACCACTTGTTTAATAGGTTTCCTGCTCCACTTAGTATTTCTTGCTCCCTTGTCAAAAATTAGGTGATTGTATGTCTGAGAAACATTGTCTGAGAACTCAAGCCTATTCCACTGATCTGAGGGTCTGTCTTCATACCAATACCATGCTGTTTTTGATAACTATTGCTTTTACTACAGTTTAAAGTTGGGGAAAGTAATGACTCCCATACTCCTTTTCCCTAGAAGTGCTTTAGCTATTGTTCCAGATGAACTTCATAAGTGTTTGATCCATTTCTTTGAAGAATGTCATGAGTATCTGTAGAGGGATTTCATTAAATCTATACAATGCTTTGGGGAGTATTGCCATTTTAATTATGTTAAGCCTGCCAATCCATGAGCACGGTATGTGCTTCCATTTCCGTGTGTCCTCTCTTATTTCTTGGAGCAGGGCTTTATAGTTTTCTTTGTATAGGTCCTTCACGTCTTTGGTCAAGTTGACTCCAAGATATTTGAGTTTGTGTGGCACTATTGTGAATGGGATTGCCTTCCTGACTTCCATCTCTTCCCTATACTTATTGGTGTATAAAAAGGCCATTGATTTCTGTAGGTTAATTTTGTAGCCTGCCACCTTGCTATATGAATCTATTGTTTCTAGAAGCTTTTTGGTAGAGTCTTTAGGGTTTTCTAAGTAGAGTATCATGTCATCTGCAAAGAATGAGAGCTTGACTTCTTCCTTTCCTATCTGGATTCCCTTGATATCTTTTTCTTGCCTGATCGCTATAGCAAGAACTTCCAGTACTATGTTGAAGAGGAGTGGTGAGAGTGGACAGCCTTGTCTTGTACCAGAATTTAGATGAAAGGCTTTTAGTTTTTCTCCATTGAGGATAATATTTGCCATTGGCTTGTGGTAGATGGCTTCAAGTTGATTGAGAAAGGTTCCCTCCATTCCCATCTTGCTGAGAGTTTTGATTAAGAATGGGTGTTGGACCTTATCAAATGCTTTCTCTGCATCCATTGATATGATCATGTGATTTTTATTTTTCTTGTTGTTGATATTGTGTATGATATTGATAGATTTACGGATGTTAAACCATCTTTGCATTCCTGGGATGAAACCAACTTGGTCATAGTGTATGATCTTGATGATGCATTGCATCCTATTTGCCAGGATTTTGTTGAAGATCTTTGCATCTGCATTCATCAGGAATATTGGTCTGTAATTTTCATTTTTGGCAGCATCTCTGTCTGGTTTTGGTATCAAGGTGATGTTGGCTTCATAAAAGTTGTTTGGGAGTGTTCCCATTTTTTCAATTTCATGGAAGAGACTGGCTAGAATTGGTAGTAGCTCCTTTTAAAAGGTTTGAAAGAATTCATTAGTAAATCCATCTGGGCCTGGGCTATTCTTTTTTGGCAGATGTTCTATTACAGTTTCAATTTCCTCAGTAGTGATAGGAGTGTTTAGATATGCTATATCCTCCTTACTTAAGTGTGGAAGGTTATAAGTGTCCAAAAATTTATCCATTTCTTCTAGGTTTTCATGTTTAGTAGCATAAAGTTTCTCAAAGTAGTCTCTGTTACCCTTTGGATGTCTGCAGTATCTGTCATGATCTCCCCCTTCTCATTTCTAATACGGGTTATCAGGTTTCTCTCTCTCTCTTTCTTTGTGAGTATTGCCAATGGTCTATCAATCTTGTTTATTTTCTCAAAGAACCAATTCTGCTTTCGTTGATCTTTCAGGTTGTTTTTTGGTTTTCCACTTCATTGATTCTGCTTTCAGTTTTGTTATTTCCCTCTGTCTCCCTATTTTTGGTTCTTTTCGTTGGTCATTTTCTAATTTTATGAGCTGCTTCATTAAGTTATTCAGGTATACCCCTTCTTCCATCCTGATGTGTGTTTACAAAGCTATATATTTTCCTCTCAGGACTGCTGTTGCTGTGTCCCATAGATTCTGTTAGTTTGTGTCTTCATTATCATTTGTTTCCAGGAAAGTTTTGATTTCCTCTTTGATTTCATCTTGGACCCACTGGTTGTTCAGTATCAGGGTGTTTAATTTCCAATTGTTAAAGTTTTTCTTCTGTGTGGCTTTGTAGTTCATCTAATTTCAGAGCCTTGTGGTCAGCAAAGGTAGCCTGCAAGATTTCTATCCTCTAATTTTATGAAGGTATATTTTATGTGTCAGCATGTGGTCTATCCTGGAGAATGACCCATGTACATTGGAGAAGAATGTGTATCCAGGTTTTTTTGGGGTGGAGTGTCCTATATATCTCTACTTGTCCTCTTTCTTCCATTACTTTTTTCAGGGTTAGTATGTTTTTGTTGGGTTTCAGTTTGGTTGACCTATCAAGTGTTGACATGGCCGTGTTGAGGTCTCCCACATTTATTGTGTTATTATTGATGTCTTCTTTCAGATTTGTCAGTAATTGTATTAGATAATTTGCTGCTCTCTCATTGGGTGCATATATGTTTAATAGTCTGATTTCTTCCTGTTGCACATATCCCTTGATTAGTACATAGTGTCCATCTTTGTCCCTTACAACTTTTCTGAGTATAAAGTTGTTGTCTTCAGATATTAATATGGCCACTCCAGCTTTTTTAAGGGTGTTGTTTGATTGGATGATTTTCCTCCAGCCTTTGATTTTTGTGTCTATGTTTGTTCTGACTATTTAGATGTGGTTTTTGTAGGCAGCAGAAGGTTGGATTCATCTTTTTGACCCATGTTGCCACTCTTTGTCTTTTAATTGGTGAATTTAGTCCATTGACATTGAGGGAGATGATTGTCATAGAATTTAATGTCATCTTTGTAGATAAGTTTGCTGTGTTTGTTGGTCTCTCTTGTCTTAAAGTAGACCTTTCAATTTTTCCTTTTGGCTGGTTTTGCATCTGTTAAGTTTCTGGGCTGTTGTTTATCTATGAAGCTATGTATCCTTCCTTCAAACCTGAACGTGAGTTGGGCTGGGTGCAGTATTCTCAGTGAGACATCCATTTCATTCAGTGTTGTCACAATATCCCACCACTGTCTTCTGGCCTTGAGAGTTTCTTATGACATATTTGTGTAAGTCTTAGGGATGCTCTTTGAATGTAATTTCCCTTTTTGATCTTGTTGCTTTCAGTATTCTATCTCTATCTGTGGCATTTGTCATTGTAACGAGGATGTGTCTGGGGTGTTTTTCTTTGGGTCTCTTTTAGCTGGTACTCTTCGGGCATGCAGGATTTGATTGCATGTAGTTTTTAACTCTGGGAGTATCTCTTTGATAATGTCTTTGACAGTTGACTCTTCCTGGAGATCTCCTACCTGTGTCTCTGGGACTCCAATGATTCTTATGTTGTTTCTGCTGAGTTTATCAAAGACTTCTATTTTCATCTGTTCACATTCCTTGAGTACTTTTTCCATTGCCTGATCGTTTGTCTTAGGTTCTTTTCCAATTTCTTCTGTGTTGAGTTTTTCTGCATCTCATATTTCAGCATGCCTATTCTGTCCTCAGCTGCTTTTACCCTGCTGGCAAGGCCATTTACTGAGTTTTTCAGTTTAGCTACCATGTTTTTCATATCTGTTATTTCAATTTGGAGTTTTTTGATTTCTGTCTTTGTGTTTTGTTCAGGTCGATCTATGCTTTCTTTGAGTTCTACAAAATCTTCCATATTGCTATTCTAAACTCCTTGTCTGAGAGGTTAATTAGATGGTCAAAGTTTTTTAGGTCATCTGAATTATCATCTTCATTCTCTGTGCATGTTGATTGCCTGTGAGGTTTCCCCATTTTCCTGCTTGTAGTGTTATTTTTTCTGTGTGTTGTGGTGGGGTTCATTGGGTAGAAAGAGTTTGCAGCGCGAAGCAAAGCGCTCTTCTGAAGCCTCTGGAAGTGATATTTTTCTGGGCCCTTTTCGGTCCACTTCCAAGAGGTTTCGGAGACAGGACAGTGGAAAAACACGCAAGGCAACACTCACAGTCGGGAATCACTGGGCAGGCGTAGATTTTCCTGATGTCACAAACAGGCGACCTTCCTTTCTGCAGAATACTGCGGATAGCCAGTTTTCATGGTCTGACACAGTTCTTTTGCGCTCCAGCCCTTGGGAGTACTAGTTTTCTGGGCCCTTTTAGGCCCACTCCCAAGAGGTTTCAGAGACAGGACAGTGGAAAAACACACACAGGCAATTCTCCGGAAAAATTAATTTTTAAACAAGATCCCATTTTATTTTTTGAGGATAGGCTTACAAATATAACTAGAAATGTGTACTTTATTCATTTAAAACTTATACCATAATGAACATAATAAATTTACATTGTAAATAAAAAACCTAAAAATTTTATTCTCAAGGCAATTTATCTAATTCTCAGCTTTTAAAAGAAGGAAAGGTGAAAAAACATCTGAGTAGTAGAATATGTACATAATATTTAGACTTTTCAAACTGTTTTATTTATTACAACAGCATTTGCATTTTTCAGCAGATCAGACAACTTGTAGTAAACTCTCATGCCCAAACCCCCAAATCACTTACATTCTCTCTTCTTTTGTGTTCAATCCTGTTCTCTCTGTTGAACTGAGTGTTTTAATTTTGTGGATGCTCATAAATTACTGAGGCTTTGGGGCATGCCCATAATTTCTATTTTATTGGTTCCCTTTGAACAAGGCCAACCTGTGCATGTTGTTTTAAATTCTAGCCCATAAAGTCATGGTGTTTTCTATGTTATTGGATTTAGCTTCTAATGGTAAAAGTCTAGGTTGGCTTTATTTATTACTTATAATCTGTATATAATCCGAGACCATAAATACAGTTTTCAAACATCTCCCCTGTTATTTTCTCCAGTAAATTACCAGGCACCTCCCTCATCACCTTTCTCTGCAATAACCGCTCTCTTTCTAATATCTAGTTTATAGGCATTTTTCCTCCAACTCCTTCAAATTTTAGTTTAAAGCTTTCCTAATTAGATTGGTGAGTTGTCTTGCACTTTTGCTTTACTCTTTACTCTTCTAAATGTTTTCTTGGTGTATATTCTAATTCATGTCACTTATCTTTCATGAGCCATTTAGAAAAGAGCTTTGTTTTTCTCTTCTTTTCTTTTTTCCTTTTTTGTTTCTTTTCCTTTCTTTGGTGGGGAGACTCATACCCAATGTTCTCAGGTCTTACTCTTGCCTCTGCAAAGGTATCACTCCTGCAGTACTCAGGAGACTACATGGGGCACCAGAGATCAAACCTAGGTCAGCCACTTGTTAAAAAAAAAAAAAAAAAAAAAAAAAAGCATCCTTGGGGAATTTAATCTGTCAGTACCTCCAGAGCTAAATAACACTTTTTTCTTTCCAGATTTTCTCTCCTCTTTAAAATTGTGCATTAGAAGAACTGAAAAAGCATCTATTCCAAGAATTCTCAAAATTCCTGACCTTGATTTTATTGATAATAGAGAAAAGCCATTAATAAAAAAAAATCACCAAAAAAGGGTTGCAGGTAGAGCCCGCTTGTGGAGAGGTGATAGGGGTGTGAGGCTTTCTGATTCTGCTTCATATCCCAGATGCCATGAAGGTAAAGAAAAAGTGAAATTGTCAAACTACTTATAACTCACCATATGCCAAGCACCACTAAATCTCACTTATTGACCATTATCATTAAGTCACAGGAGATAGTGCTGTTTTCTAGTCAACCATTAAAGACTGCCTTTCTTTTTTGTTCTGTGGCATAGCAAAATAACTGACAACAAGAAGAAGCTTATGACTGCTGGAACTTGTACAGCTGAACTGAGTGCGTTTTGCACATATGAGCAGGGTAGATGTGGCTTCTCGGGAGTTGAGATCTGAGTCACATCCACTAGGACAGAAATTATCATGGTGGTCACCAGGACGCAGAATATGTTTTGTGAGAAACTGGCCACTGAAGGTATTGAAAGCTGTGGATCAGAAACAGTTTAGTTTCCCTAAGAGTAGTGAAGAATTTTATATAGTAATGGCTGCCACAGAGATCTGAATGTCGTTGTCCAGCAGTTCCTATACTACAAACTCCTCAGTAGTCTTACTGTGTGGCAGGCCTGCTATAGTATTCTGAAGTTCATAATGGAGAATGGAGTCAAAGGCTGTAAGGTCTTGGCATGTGAAAATTTCTGAGCACAGAGGACTAAGCCATGAAGTTTCTGGAGTGTCATGATCCCCAGAAGAAACACCATTGTCGTGATATCCCCATGAGCCATATGCTCGCTCTTTAGGCAAGGTGTACTAGGCATCAAAGTCTAAATCAGCTATCTTGGGATCGAAAGTTAAGACTGATCCTAAGAAATACGATTTGAAATCACTGTGAAGTCCAAAGATGACATTCTGATTACTATGCCCATCTCTGGTGTAATGATCGTAAATGTGTCTTTTTTTGGCATTCTGGATTTGGATTCTTGTTTGTTTTTTTATGAAGGCCTTAAACAGCATATTTCTAAAAGATAAAAATGTAAACTTTAGAGGATAGCTCAAAAGTTGAAGCATATACACTGTGTGATCGAGCTCCAGATTCAATCCTCAGTACTGCATGGTTCTTCAAGGATCATTGATTGTATAAAACACACACACACACACACGCACACACACACACACACACACAGACACACACACAAACACACCTTGCCAAAAAAGGACATATTGATTCTGATAGACTTAATGTAATAGTACTGATTTAAACCATTAAATCCTCCATATAGAAAGACTCACATTCCATTTAAACCAATAATGAGAATCCTAAAATCTATTGCTTATTATTTGTCCTCTCTGTTTTGTGAGGTCCTTAGTGCCAGTTCTTACTAAATGTTTGGGGCCGGTGAGGTGGCGCTAGAGGTAAGTGTCTGCCTTGCAAGCGCTAGCCAAGGAAGGACCGTGGTTCGATCCCCCAGTGTCCCATATGGTCCCCCCAAGCAGGGGCAATTTCTGAGCGCTTAGCCAGGAGTAACCCCTGAGCATCAAACAGGTGTGGCCGAAAAACAAAACAAAACAAAACAAAAACAAAAACAAAAAAAACAAAAAAAACTGAATGTGTATAGTTTTCTTGCAACAAGAGAACCTCAACCTTTCTCAGAACTCCAGTAAAGGAGATTGTGATCTCCAGCTTTCTTCTCCATATCAAGTTCTAATCACTGAATCTAATCTGAATGCTTTAAATTCACTCCTATAGTCTTCAAGATCTTTTTCTTTTTGAACTTCTCAGGTAAAACTCTCTGTATGTTCATAAAGTTTTCTTTAGCTCTTTTATTTTAGACTTCAGAGAAACTTGTTCATAGCCTTAGCTCTTCTATTCAAGCAAGACACAAACTTGCATTAATACTACAAAATGCTCAGTCTCTGAACCCACGGAGATGAAAAAGTGAGCAAAATGTTTCCTATTTAAGGACGGTTGAGTAATTCCAGTTACTACCTAATAGTAGTTATGCAGGTATTAAGATGCAGGCAGAAGACCAGAAAGCAAAGAAGGAAGAGAAAGGACAAAGAAATTAAATAATCAGATATTTAAAAATCACATTTCTTCTATTTGTATAAGAGAAAAGCTTATCTGAGTTTTCTAACCAGTGAAGTTAATTCTTCTGAAACATTACCATACCATTCCTCAGTTATTTATTTATTAATGATTACTCTGAGTTACTATAATTAGATACATCTATAGTCAAAAGAGACCCTAATTATTTCCCCTGCTATGTCATTTTTGTTTTTCTAGAGTGGAAAAGGCCTCTGTATGCCTTTAAAAGGTAGAATAGTAACTGAGAACATGTGTCCTTGCTACCTAAGGTATTTTACATTGCCCTTTTTGCTCACACAGGCTTAATAACTAATTTATTCTGCAAACATCTGTTACCAACATTTTCCATGTCTGCCTGTACCTAGGTTCTGCATTTAAAAATGATTGTCACACTAGAAATACCCACATCCCACAGCCACCACCATTTCAGCTCACATTGGCCAACTCCACAGACTCATTTTATTCTGAAAAGAGACGCAAGCCAAGCTGCAAAGATTTATGACTACACCCATTTTTCAGCTTACAACTCTGGGGCACCTTTGCAAGGGGTGAGCCAAGTCCTTTGACCTGCCTAAGTCCCGCAGCTGCACTTATACCTCACAATCACTGCCACGATAATAACCTAATTATAGTGCTTTATCCACTGCTCACTGCAGTGACATCTAACTGACAAACCCCCTAATGTTATACTTTTCAGGGCTGAAAGCTCAGTGATCTTCTTGGAGTGATAGTAGATAGCCTTTCTTTGCTCCTCCGTACTTCCAGAAGTCAAAGACAAAGACACATCCTACAGCAACCATCAAGTCACTTCCTAGATCCATCCCCACAGATCATGAAATTTGTAGAGTAAGACATCTCAAAAATTTTTAATATTAACACCCAAGTAAGACCACATCAAATTAGATGTGAAAGTAGCAGAAAAGCTATTTAAATTCAACAACTGAAACCAATAATACGAAATGCTCGTCCTAGCAGCAAACAACTTAGTTTTTCACACATTTTCTTTGAGTAAGGCTTTTTTTTTATAATTCCATTATCATTTAGCTGTAATATGCAATATAAATTAATTTTGTGTCTATCAAAGGAGTAGGCTTGGAGGTGGGTGAGAAACTGAGGACAATGGTGAAGGGAATATTACACAGGTGGTGAGATTGATATTGGAACATTGAATGACAGAAACAACTTTATTATAAAAAACATTGTGAACCTGGGTGTCTAAATAAAATAATTAAAACATTTTTTCGGGACACACCCATTTGATGCTCAGGGGTTACTCCTAGCTAAGTGCTCAGAAATTGCCCCTGGCTTCGGGGGACCATACGGGACACCAGTTGGCTAGCACTTGCAAGGCAGAAACCTTACCTCTAGCACCACCTCACCGACCCCAATTAAAACATTTTTAAAAGAATGAATATCACCCTAGAGTCAGGAAGTTAGCAGAGAGGTCGTGACTATGTGCAAAGAATTCCCAATACTACATGTATCAACACAGCTCCATTGGGTATCTATTGCCCTGGAGGATCCCAGGCAAGGCTGAGGTTTTCCAGGTCGACTACCAGGTAATCCCAGGAATTGCATTGCAATACCCAGTAGCAACTTTGGGACTAATAATATCTTTTGGTACCTAAAACTTCACCATCCAGCCAGACTGAGCTGTTAGTTTTAGGAATAGCTCCAGGATCTCCAGAAAGTACTTAAAAAGACTCCTTCCTTTGGCAAATGGGCTTTGAAATTAATTACTCTACCATCAATAAGTACATGACCTATTTAAACTCTGTGTGACCTGTTATAAAACCTAAAACACTATGGCACTCCTAAGAATACTTTCTGAATTAATAAATGAATGAATTGTTGCTGTGGAGGAATGACTTTCTTCATTCTGCTGATACATACCTCTTGCCTGCTTGCTAAGAAGAGTGTTGACAATACCCTAGAAAGAATTAGTTGATTCAAATGGATATATTTCTAGATATCTATATTGTATTCATAGGATTTCAGTTTTGACAGGGCAGCATCTCTTCAAAGCATAATAATAGTTTTCCTGACTAAGGGGGTAGTACAACTGACATAGTTCAGACACTGATTAACCCAATTATTCATTTATGACTATGTCATTTCCCTCTTCAGTATCTTTCTCTCTATCCTAAATTCTACCATCCCTCATCCTCCCATTCAGAACACAACTCAAATTTTAAGACTCAAAAGGTCAAAAGCTGGGATGATAGAACAAGTAAGGCCTTGCAAGTAACCAACTTAGTAAAACTAAGTTTTACTGAGCTGCACTAAAAGTTATCCCTGAGAACAGATCCAAAATTAAGCCCTAAGCAATGCCAGGTCTGATTTTAAAACAAATCAACCACTAAAAGTCTTCCAATTTAAAAAGGAACTCAAAAGAACTAGAGAAATTAACTGCTCATTGGACCCCATTCCTCATTTACTCTCTATCTTATAATCACCATATACAACTTTTTATAAACTAATAATTCATACACATAAAAAAATATTTTTTTTCTTCACTCTGTATTTTATTACACTGGTTTGTTTTTTTTTTTTATTTTTCTCCCTGGTAACATCTCTTGATCTATAAGGATCTTACTCAAGCATCCTGCCACTTAGGAAGCTTTTCTATAAAAAGAAAAAACAAAAACAATTGACTTGGATGCCTCTTCAGACTCCCAAAGCACAGTGTCATGAAATTGTCAACATTTAAAAAATATTCAAGCTGCTAGAAGACAACAAAGAGTGTCTTTTTCTTCACCTTTATGACTGAAACATAGTAGGTGTGTGTGTGTGTGTGCATGTACATGGATGTGAATATCTGTGTATGTGTGTGAATCCTAAAAGAAAATAATAGATAAGAAATAAAAAAGCAAGAAACACTTGCTTTTGGAATCTTTGCCTTCCAGAGGTAGCTGGCATGCAGGAAGGAAATTGCCAATGTTGAATTAATTTCTTTTCAAAGACTAGAAAAAAAGCCAAAAGAATAGAATATTCTAACACTTAAAACCTAAGAAAGAGAAAAGCAGGCATCTTTTAAAAAGTACATAAATCTTTGGAGAAACACAGAGAAAAATTGAAATTAATAGCAAGATGCAAATTGCATTATTATGTTACTGGGTTTTATAGAAGATATTTAATGATATAACCTTTTGACTGAGGATAAGGATTTATAAGAAATATAGACCAGAGCCCATAGGGATATCATTAAGAGATAAGAACAAGTTTGCTTTTAGAGCTATCAACACCCAGGACTGCTTCTGTTACTCACTCATAACCCTGAATGAATTAACATATGGGGGAAAGAGCACATGAGCCAGTTTCTACTCTGATCACCCAATGGTTAAGGTTGTCTCAAGTAGCATTATCTCCCATTGACATTGTTCTCTTAAGGTAAGAAAATATTTCATGGACACTTTCTACCTACTATGATACATCTGATTTCATTCAAAAATATTAGCAAGGACAGAAAACAACTGGTTTATGATGTTGAAGTATAGACTCAAAGATAATCTGTCCATAACCACAAGGTTAATAAGAAATAGAGTTAATAAAGGGCAGATTCAAACCTCAAATCACTTAATTCTAAGGAAAGACTAAACTTTTTACTAAAATATTCCACTTTCAACATAATGGGAGAATTGATCCACAGAACTGAGTTAGAAGATAGGGGTGGAAAAGAAGGGTGTTGGGGAGCTTGGGAAAGAAACCAAGAACACTGACAATAGGTGTGGTATTGGAATTATGTGCATGGGAAATCATTATTGCTAGCATTGTAATCTACAGAATATACAAATAAAATGAATTAAAAAAAATAAAGTATGCCATTTGAGTTAAGGCAGCCTCAATGTATCTATTGAGCTTAATAAGTCTCAAAATATCTATTGAGCTTTAAAATATCTATTTTCCATTTGTTAAATTTTAACCTGGGAAGTTGAGTTTGTTATTCCCCAAAAGTGCACATAGAGATTATGCTGGGAACCATCAAGGTGAGCAGATGTGAGAACTTTTGCTACAAGAGTCAGTCATGCAATGACACTATAATGATGTCATTCAGGTGTCACAGACTCCTCCTAAGCTGTCCTAATATCACTGTGCCAGTTTCTTAAAATTGTTTCACATGTTTTGCAATTACATTGTTTCACATATTTCACATGTTTTGCAATCAAAAGCAAACTTATGTGGAAACCCATAGCAATAAAAAATAGAACACTTTATATAGCTACAGAACTGCCTTTGTATTTATAATTTCATCAGGAAGAGAAAACTTAAAGAAAGATAATGGCATAATTTATCCACCAAAGCAGGTTTATACCTGTGACTATGTATGAGTTAAGGTTAGTTTAAACACTGTAATCTCTTTTCATGCATTTTTAAAATTTTAATTTGTGTTTAAAATATTTAGATGGCTTCTTTGCACCCATAAATAAATAATCCTATGTACGCTTTTTTTGGCCCACTTAGCAGAAATATCTGATCTATATTTTAATCCTTTCTTATAATATCACTAAAATCATAGCTTTCTTAGGAACTTAGGAGAGGAAATGTGGGCTCTTGTCCTTCGCCTTCTGTTTCTGTCCTACCCAACTGCAGAAGACATCAACGATTCTTTTAGAAGGAAAGGGAGCTGTGTGTTCCGGAAATCTTCAAAAGAATGATGTCATGTAAGGGACACTCTATCTTCAGATCTCCTTCCACAGAAATCAGTTGCTGTACAGGAATCATTGTGAAACATCCAAATTAAAAAAAAAAAAAAAAAAAAAAAAAAACCTGTCATCACTCCTTTTCTTTAGAAGTAGGTCTAAACTGCTGTAAAAAAATTCTTCCAACACATGTCTCCTGGAATGGTGCTTAGGGCCGAGGTGGATCACACTGACTGAAAACTCAGAATGAACATGAAAGAAGAGTGAGATAGGGAGAGAGGTGTTAATTTGAGGCCTGGCACTGGTATAGGATGATTTCGAAAAGCAGTCAAGAGTTCAGTGTGCAAGCCAGACTTATTTTTGCACATGATTAGCGTAGTTAATCAACATCAGATGCCTTGAAGCCAGCCCTTCCCATTGTCACCAAGTACAAAATTAAATCTCAAGAATTAATAGCACTGAGGGAAAATTGACTTACAAGAGAATTTTTTCTTCTTTTTTCTGAGATTCACTGACATGGTAAAATCAATCTACAAAGGTAACATTCACAACCTAATCTGTATGGTTGGGACACTGTCCTGTATAAAAAGTGCTCATAAGTATGAACCCTCCGTTTATCACAATTTTCTCTTAATATATCAAGATCCTTGAATCTGATACTTTGTAAGTTATTGTGTTTGGGGTATGTGTGAAAAGGAGGTTGGGAAGGAAGGAGGTTCTGAGCAGTGTTGGGAAAATAATCTTTAAAGGAGGGTGGTATCTTTGTAAGAAGTAGTAATGATAATGCATAAGGTTCAAATGTCAACCAATTCTCTAATAAATGCTTATCAAGTAAAACTCCTTATTAAAATAGTTAAGTCTAATTATAAAACAAATAATTCATTGAAGAAAATAATACTATTAAAATAAATAAATATTTCACTAAAATATATTATTCTCTCATAATACTTCATTGATACTGAACAGTGATATAAATTAAAGTAGAAATATAGAATAATCTCAGTAAGAGCTTGTGGCCTAACACAAAATCAATATTTAAACGAAGTCCTGAGGCAGTGTGTTCCAGCAATTATAATTAAATTTGACAATATGCCTGACAACATTGATTTCTGGCTAATAATAGTTATTATTTAATTAAAATAAATGTTATGGAGGAACACTAGCTTTGATAAAAAATATATCTCAATTGTTTTTCTTCATATTTTCACAAAATTTTCATGTCTTATATTAGGTAAATATCTTCACTTTTACTAGAGGATTATGGGAGACTAGAAAATAAGTTTGAAATACAAAATTTTGTTAAATTAAAACTACATGCATGTACAATTCACAGACAATCCTTATAAAACCTGGGACAATATTCCATAACTCTCATTTCTTATTAACTGACTCTTATAAAGATTAGAGCTTAATATGCTTAAATATGAGCATTAATCTCATAGCATGATGAAAAAGTTAGATGAAACTAAATAATGCTAAAGTAATGCTTTCAATTGCATATAGACACTTGCATGCTACAATTGCATTTTAAGTGAGTCAGAGAGAAAATAATTTAAAAATGAATGACATAATTATGATCCAAAAAAAGATACAAATACACAATGAAACAGGACTCATTGAAAATGCACTCTTTTTGTAGGACTTCATTTTGAGAGAACTCTGATTTTCAATTAATAATTTATAATCTTACTTTATGTGTGGTTTAGATAAAAAAATACTTATTAAGGGCTTCTTTGTGACACAGAGGTGTTTTTGTTAGGACCTAAAATTAGAATGATATATATTGGTTAGCTACTGCTATGTAACAAACTATCTAAAGCCTGTGACTTAAAACAAGACCTACCTTACTGATTTTACACTTCAACACAATGGGTCTACTGGTCTAAAGGCCAGTCTCACTTATTTATGTGTCATTTCAGCTAATGAATTGATTGATTAGGTTAATTTCTGATGTACTACTTCTGGCAGTTGACTAACTAGGGCTAGAGAACGAGAGTGAATAGACCACTTAACCTTTAGTTCTCAAGCATAAACTTGCAGAGGAACAAGAAAGCAAATAAAAGATTTCAATACTTTTTTGATAAATTAGTCACTACCACAACATTAGTCAAAGCAAGGGAAAGTTAGGCTCAGAAATAAGAGATGAGTTAATAAAATCCTTATCTTCAGTGAAGAGGCTGAAAAGCCACATTGGTTTAGGTATGGAATAGGAAGTCATGAATAGCTACTATAAATGATTAAACAGACCATCAGTGACCCTAACCTATCAAAACATAAAAGCTATGTTGCTATAGCTCCCTCATATAAATTCTGTATTATTTAATACATCTAATCACTTTTCATAGAACAATTTTTTTTAACCCTCTTACATCTCCTGAGAATTTATTTACCTCTTAAATCTCATGAGAATTAGGAAAATGATGTCAAGTTCCTTTCTTGTCAAAGTATATAAAATAAAACTGTACTGTGGAGAGAATGTTCAGTTCTTAAGACTTCTAAAAACAAGCAAAAGAAAACTTATGACAGTATTTTTGTCTTCATCTGGCTTCATTCTCAAAGTAGTACCTAGATGCTCTGCAAAATGGATTGAGTACATCAACTTAGATACTGTAGAATTTTTTAATGCAAAAGATTACTGTCAAATATGAGATACAATTAAGGGGAGCTTAAAGTGAGTCTAATTAAATTGCTAATAAAATCATGTGAAAAAATGTTAGGTGATATTGATTTATAAAAATGCATAAAAGGCAATCTGTTTGGGGGGTATAGATTGTATCACATTAGGACTAGTTAGAGATGCCAGTGTGTATTTTAATCAATCAAGCATAATTTACAGGGGGAGGGAAAAAGAAAAAAATATTACAACAGCGACTATTTTTATTTGTTCTTTGGTGTCAGAGATCATACCCAAGAAATCGAACATGTGAAGAACAGGTCACTGAGCTATGTACTTGTCACCAACATCCTATTTTAAGGACAGTAATGGAGAGTGGTGAGATGTTGAATTTCAAGAATGACCAGAACTAAATCACAAGTTTATAGAAGGAAACTTTTAAGAATCCTTCAAACCACATGGGGCCTGAGCAATGGTGCAGCAGGAGGGCATTTGCCATGCATGCAACTGACCCAGGATGAACCGCGGTTCAATCCCCCAGTGTCCCAGAGTCCCAAAGCCAGGAGCGATTGCACATATCCAGGAGTAAACCCTGAGTGTCACAAGGTGTGCCCCCCCCAAATTTAAAAAATAAAAAAAAATTTTCAAACCACAAACAAAAAATATATACTCAATTTGGGGTCAGAGGGATGATGGTTTAAAGAAATGGAGTGCTTGCTTTGTGGAAGATACTGCTGAGAGTGACTCCAAGCACTGCACTGGAAGTAGCCTTCAATACTTCAATCAGGGTTTGGCCCAAACACATATGCACACACATGCTCAAACTCATATAAACTCACAATACATGCACACATATCACGTGAATACACACATGCACCAGATGCCCCACTATACGTGATATTGAGTTTATTTCACTGATATTATTTTTAAGAAAAATCTATTCTAAAGGACAGTTTAACTTTTGGGACTGGTATGAAACTAATAAAATGATTTGAAACTGTTTTTGGAAAAGGAGCCAACAAACCTCTCATGTTTAGAATGAGTTTTCTCTGAAAACCTTTTTGACCTAAAACAACATCACTTAATGTGGTTACACACCATCTTTATCAATTTAGGCTCTGAAGGACAGATAAACATATATACCAGGATGGAGTGTGATACAAAGGAATATGTGGGGGGCAGGGGTTCTTTGGTGGTGATGATATGATGTAACTGTGTACAACAAGAACTTAAATATCAACACCACCATTAATATGTGACATTAACTATGATAAATGTTTTTAAAATGGACAGGACTGAAAGTATAGTGAGTAAGGTGCTTGTCTGGCATGCAGCCATCCCAGGTTTGATCCTCAGCTTCCCATTAAGTCCCCCAAACCCACCAGGAGTGAATCCCAAGTGCAGAGCCAGGAGTAACCCCTGAGTAATGTCAGATGTGGCCCAAAATAAAATTAAAAAAATTTTAAACAAAGAAACCTCAAGCATGCCCCTACTACCACCTAATCTTCCAAATATAGCCCCAAAGATTTTCTCTTGTTCTCCCTTTTCTTCTATTCCTCTAAAATGTCTGTCTTTATTTTCTCTACATTTTTTTATTGAATGAATGCTCTAAGATCATTTGAAACAAATAAATTCTCACATTTTGAACTTTCTCACTGAATGCTCAGGATACAGTTCAACACATTGCTCTGCCCAATGTATTTCTAAAACTTAGAAGCTAAATACAGAGGCTTGATCAGATTTCTTTAATTTATTTTGCTAATGCAACTTTTATGGGATAAAACTCCAAAATGAAGCCAACTATGCTATACTGCATATGAAAATAATTCATGGCAACCAGTAACAAGTTAGGGTATGGTCCTTCAGATATAGGGTAAGACTTGGATAACTGGTGCCTCTGTTTTACAAACGAGAAAAGGTAAATTAAAAGCCTAAAGAATTTGATGAACACTATTTGGTCAATAACTGAGGGAGAGAAAAATCAACCTCCTGGGCATCTGTATTCACTTTACAACACAATCCTTGCTTGTCTCCCCACAGTGATGGTTATATAATGTCTTAACTATTTAATACATTATTTTAGCACCTGTAAAAACTAGGTGCTATGCCAGGTGCTGAAAACCCAGATATACATGCCTCAAACATCAAGTTACACAGCAGTCTTGAGGAAATGAGGGGAAATAATCCACTTTATTATTAAAAATTATTTAATCACCAGTCTTTCTGTGCAATGAAATAAAATATAGGGTGTGTTCAATATTTCAATTTGTACTCGGAAATATTTCAAGTTAAACGAAGTAGCAGTGTTAGAAGATAAATAAAATGATTATATGAGGTTGGCAGACTTGGAAGAAAAGAAACCAATGATAGAAGCTGAGAAAGCAGGACCTTGAATTCTAGGGGAAAGAAGTTACTGAAATGAGTGCAAGAAGAACAAAGTCCTCAAAGAAAAAGGCAATGAGAGCAAGTCCTTACTTGCTGCCTACACTGAGCTGATTATGCAATCCATATTACCTCCTATCTAAAAGGGAAATGTGGAATATACTAGCAGCTTCTAGGATTATTATGGGAGATAAATTAATTACAGATAGTCCCTAAGTATGATAGATTTACAGTGGTAGAAAGGCGATGCACATTCATTTCAAAGCTACATATCAAGTTTTGAATCTTGATCTTTTCCCAGGCTAGCAATATGGTATACTCCTGTAATCCTGTGCAGCAGCTGTGAGCCACAGTTCCCACTTAGTCATGTGATCATGAGAGTAAACATGATATTCTACAGTGTTGCTAGTGTTTTTTGGATATTGTGTTTTGTGTTTTCACATCCAATCAGTGACTCCTGCTTTATTCGAGAAAAGCAATGAGATCCAAGATAATTGCCCAGCATGAAGCTGAGTTTTCTAATAAGAAGCCGACTGACCTTGAGAAAGCAGTAAAGAGGAAGAGGAAGTTATACTTGAAGGACCAAGAAAGTTCACAGCAAGAAAATAAGGAAGACATTGCTATGAACTGTAATAGCATATCAGGTGGCCTCTCTCATGACACTCAAATACAGTTATTCTTCTGTCTAAGATAGAACACAGATTTATTCTTCACATGGTCATATTCAACCCTTAATAACATTCTCTATTTGATGATCTCAGCAACGAATCACATCATTTTCTACTTTGAGCTTGTCATCTCTAAAATAGTGCTCATAATAAGACCTCCCTCCTTAGATTATTAATAATTTAAGGTTATAAGTTGTTTTGCCCAGAGAGAGGCACACAGGTAAAACTCAATCAACATGAGTTCAATCAAAACTTCCCAGAAGTTTTGGAGCAACGAATTGAAGTCCCAGTTTGAAAACAGTGTTAATTCACCTTAATTTTAAATGTCCCACTTTTACATTCTTTAAAGTGCATTTTTAAAAGGAGTGGGAGGATGCCATGAACTCAAGATATCTGATATTTGCAGTTCCAAAGAGGTCTTGAATTGTAGCCTAGAAATGGACTATTTTTGTCTGGCCCTACGGTCCCAAACAAACGCTGAGGAAATTATCTTTCTGGATAACATCAAAATTTGAGTGAATAGGTAGAGAGGAAAAAAAACTCTCTTCAAAGATATAGAGTAAGACCACTATAGGTAACAGAATTTCAGAAAGGGACATAGACAGCATTGGTTAAATAGTGTTCAACAAAACCCAAACTTGGTGTCTACATTACATATTCCAATGTACAGTAAATACAGCTCACAGAGGGAGACAAACCTAATAAGCATAAACACTGTTGAGATATATTCATTCTATTGTTTTCTCTGATTCTCTTTCTAACAGTTCAGTTTTAAAAGCACAAAGTGCTTTTAAGCCTATAAGATAGTGCAGTGAATAAGGTATTTGCCTTGCACATGGCCAACTAGTGTTCCAGGATCACATATAGTTGCTTGAGAACCTAAAGAAATGTCCCTGAGCACAAAGTCACCACACTGGGTGGCCTAAACAACAACAATGTAAAAATAATTCATGTCTACTAAAATAAATAACAATTTATTCAGCTTTTTAAATCATGTGTAGCATGCTAAAACTTATTATACTAATCATTTATTTGCATTAAGTTTTCAATAAATCTCTTTGCTCCTTTTACAAACAATATTTTGGGAAGGGAGGGATTGAATTATACCTAGCAGTACTGAGAGCTTAGTCGTGGCTCTGTACTCAGGGATCACTCTAGGCTGGTTCAGGAAGGGGACTATATGGATTACCAGGGAGAGAATTTGGATCTGTCACTGGAAGTAAATGACCACCTACTTCAACCCTTTCGTAAAATAATTATTTCCTTTTGATCATAAATTCAGGTCTGACCAGGTCTAGGAACCCAAGTTGTTTTACTATATTTTTATATTCTCCAGTCATATTTATATACTTTATAAACTTTAGAACTTACATGGATTTTTTCTTTGGAACTTTGCAGGCCTCCTAATAGGTTTCAGGAGACCTGGAGATTGCATGAGATTATTATCAACCAGGACGATGGTTCAGCTCAGTTGTGCTCAGCATTTCTAGAGCTACACCAAGCAGTTATGAGAGCGGGGAGAAAGAATGGATATAGAGGGGCATGTGATAGTTGATGTAGAATTGGTGTTGAACTAAACTTTAGATTGTCTCTTTGATTCCATGGATTTATTTTTAATGATAAAGTAATCTGCTATATCAATTAATAATGGCTATCAGTGTGTAAACTTCATTTCTAATCTAAACACACAAAGTCACCCATCATCCTGTATGTTATTGCTTAGATGTCAAATGAGAATAGAACTAAGAGAAAAAAAAATTTACCCTAATGTATCTATCCTTTGCTCAACTTGTTAGAAAATTTCTGGAAATCTAAATAGTGCCTTTCAGAATTTCAAATGTCCCTCATCATCTTAATCATTCTGCATCAACAAATCAATGTGAGCAAACTCATAAATAAATGTACTGTCAAGATTTACTAATGATTGTTGAACATAACTGATTGAAACAAGATTTGTAAGGGGAAAAACTAAATACTCTTAAAATCAAGTAGTTCCAAGACAGATTAATCACATTTTGTGAGAAAGGGTTAAAGAGAAAGAGAAAGACAAGAAAGGGAGAGAAAGAGATTTTCTAAAAACGTATTACTATTACTTGCAACATTCAGGAAAATATGTTTCCTAGCCAAGATATTAATTTTCAAATTAAGATTTTTGTCTGGCACTGGCACAGTTTAGCAAGAAAAAATATATAACCCCATCCAAAAATGGGGATAAGAAATGAATAGACATTTCCTCAAAGAAGAAATACAGATGGCCAAAGACAATGAAAAAATGCTACACAACATTAATCATCAGGGAGATGCAAATCAAAATAACAATGAGATACCATCTCACACCACAGAGACTGGCACACATTACAAAGAACAAGAACAACAAGTGCTGGCATAGATGTACGGAGAAAGGGACTTTCATTCACTGCTGGTGGGAATGTATAGTGGTTCAGCCTTTTTGAAAAACAATAGGATACTCTTTAAAAAACTAGAAATCAAGTTTCCATATTACCCAGAAATTCCACTGCTAGGAATATAACCTAGTAGCCTAAA